>NW_018744738.1:0-134672 GCF_001683475.1 Chenopodium quinoa
CCTAGGCGAAAATGGGCATGACGTCCCCTAAAATTCATGAAATCCACTCAAAACTCATCGAAATCAAACCGAGAACAATGAGTAATAGTCACAAAATTCCATCCAACTCAAGAATTTCTCAATCAAAATGTAGCATGAACAACCTAGTGAAAGATTAACACATTCAAGCAAACAAATTGAAATCATGAAAACCCAAGTCATACATGCATATTCATCATGAAACAAGTTCTACTAACAACAACCAACCAATTACAACAAGGAAATCCCAATAACCATTTAATTCAAACAAGCCATGACTAACAATATCAATTGTACCACATATCATACTTGAACATGTAAAACATGGTAAAACAAAGAGAAATTGAAGAAATGAGCTTGCAAAAGTTAGAATAACCATACCACAATTGATTGGAAGTAAGTAGAAATCAAGAAGTTTCAAGTCACTCAAACCCTAGAAATTGGGGAAAATTCAAGGAGTGATTTTTTATGGGAGATTTTAGGAATTGAGTAGTGGATGTAAATGAAGTGAGGAGGGAAAAAGATAGGAGTGATTTTTATGGAGATTTGAGGTTGAAGGAGGGGTGACTATGGAGTATTAGGGTGAGAAGGAGAAGAAAAGGGAGAGGGAGAGCCGAATGTAAGAAGTAAGAGTGAGAAAGCAGCGGCTCAAGTCTATTAAATCTGGGCAAGATCGAAAAAGGTTCGGTCGGACCTTATGAGGTTCGGTCGGACCATAATAAGTTCGACCAAACTTTTTAAAAGTTCGTCCGAACTTTTGGATTTTCCAGAAACTGCCAGAATTCAGCCTAATTTGATTTCCAGAACAGGAGCGGCCGAACTTTCTGAAGGTTCGGTCGGACCAGCATAGGTTCGACCAAAATTATGAAAGTTCGGTCGAACTCTTTGATTTTTCCAGAATTCGACAGTTTTTAGCCCATTTTGAGTTCTAGGGGAGGAGCGGCCGAACTCTTGGGTGTTCGGTCAAACTTTTGCAAAGTTCGGCCGAACCTTGCTGTAGTTTGGTCGAACACCCCTAAATCCCTCTATTTGAAAATTTGCACAAAACTTCCCCTCAAGACACACTAAAATACAACACAATCATGCCTAAGGTATATGGAAAATGCATTCCAAGACAAACAAGAATACCAACACAAACCAAATACACGCAAAACCATCAATCCAAAGTTGTGAAAGAAGAAAAGAAAACATCAAGCAAATAGAATAGAGGAGGGTTAGAAACTCGGGTTGCCTCCCGGAAGCGCTTCTTTAACGTCACTAGCTTGACGTACTTCACACATTCAAGAGATGAGACTGCATTGCATTGACTCAATCAAACCAACATGAGCATCCTCATAATAAAGCTTGAGGCGATGCCCATTGACCTTGAACGACCTCGATCCATCCAAATCATTTAGCTCAACTGCTCCATGGGGGAACACCTCCTTAACGGTGAATGGACCACTCCACCTTGACATGAGCTTTCCGGGAAACAGTTTCATCCTTGAATTGTAAAGAAACACCTTATCTCCAACATTGAAGGTCTTCTTTTCAATTTGCCGGTCGTGCCACTCCTTTGACCGGGTTTTGTACAAGCTTGCACAATCATAAGCATCCATCCGTAGTTCCTCTAACTCATGCAAGTCTAGCCACCTTTGTTCACCCGCACTCGCCAAATAAAAGTTGATCTTTTTGATAGCCCATTGAGCACGGTGTTCAAGTTCAACCGGAAGGTGACAAGACTTACCATATACAAGCCGTAGGGGGTAGTGCCGATGGGGGTTTTGAAAGCGGTTCTATAGGCCCAAAGGGCATCATCTAGCTTGTCCGACCAATCTTTCCTATTCCTAGCCACTGTTTTCTCAAGAATTACCTTGATTTGGCGATTGGAAACCTCCGCTTGCCCACTTGTTTGTGGGTGATAAGTCGTGCCAAAGCGTTGATGGACCCCATTCTTTCTCAGCATCTTTTGAAACACATTATGAATAAAATGAGAACCATTATCGCTAACCACTGCTCTAGGGATCCCAAATCTTGGAAATATCACCTTTTTGAACATCTTCATCACTACCTTGTGGTCATTAGTTGGGGAGGCAATGGCTTCAACCCATTTAGAAACATAATCAACCGCCACAAGGATGTATTGATTTCCATTAGATGAGGGAAAAGGTCCCATGAAATCAATGCCCCACACATCAAACACCTCAAGTTCAAGAATCGGTTGTTGAGGCATTTCATTTCTCTTCGAAACATTACCGGTTCTTTGGCAAGAGTCACATGTTTTCACAAATCCCCATGAATCTTTGAAGATTTGAGGCCACCATAACCCGCTTTGTAATACTTTGAAGGCTGTTTTGTTGGCACCCATGTGCCCTCCACAAGAATCGGAGTGGCACATCTTCAAAACGCTCTTCACTTCATCATTTGGCACACATCTACGAGTAAACCATCTACTCCTCTTTTGAAAAGGATCGGATCATCCCATATGTAATGCCTTGCTTCCCTTTTCAACTTCTTCTTCTGGTTCCTTGAAGCATTTGGGGGAAACTCCCCACAAGCCAAATAGTTCACCAAATCCGCAAACCAAGGAAGATCTTTCTCGGCCAACAAGTAAAGCACATCATCTTTTAACTCATCACAAATTGGGACCCCATCGTCATTATCTTGCACGTTCTCTAACCGGGATAGATGATCCGCAACCACATTTTCGGCCCCCTTTTTGTCCCGAATCTCTACATCGAATTGTTGAAGTGATAGCACCCAACGAAGAAGACGAGGCTTGGACTCTTTCTTTGCCACAAGGTACCTAATAGCCGCATGATCAGTGTAGACAATAGTTTTGGAACCAATGAGGTAGTTCCAAAACTTCTCAAAAGCATGAACCACGGCAAGAAATTCTTTCTCTGTTGTGGTGTAGTTCCGTTGAGCTTCATTCAAGGTCTTAGACATGTAGTAAATCACGTGAAGCCTCTTCTCTACCCTTTTCCCCAATACACCTCCAATCGCAACATCACTTGCATCGCACATAAGCTCAAATGGCAAATCCCATCTTGGCCCTTGCACAATTGGAGTTGAGATTAAAGCCTCCTTTAATTTTTTTGAAAGCTTGGAGACACTCTTCATCAAAAATAAAGATGGCATATTTTTGAAGAAGAGCATTTAGGGGTCTAGCAATTTGTGAGAAATCCTTGATGAATCTCCTATAGAACCCGGCATGCCCCAAAAATGACCTTACTCCTCTCACATTGATTGGTGGGGGAAGCTTTTCTATCACTTCAACTTTGGCCTTGTCAACCTCAATCCCTTTGCTTGAAATCTTGTGACCAAGGACAATTCCCTCTTCCACCATAAAGTGGCATTTCTCCCAATTCAAAACCAAATTGACCTTCTCACATCTTGTCAAGCACCTGCCCAAGTTGGACAAACAATCCTCGAACGAAAGGCCCCCTACCGAGAAATCATCCATGAAAACTTCCATTTCGGCTTCAAGCATGTCCCCAAAAATACTCATCATGCATCTTTGGAAGGTTGCCGGTGCGTTGCAAAGCCCGAAGGGCATCCTCCTGTATGCAAAGGTTCCATAGGGACAAGTAAAAGTTGTTTTCTCTTGGTCATCTGGGTTTGTAGGGATTTGAAAGAAACTCGAATAACCATCAAGAAAGCAATAATACTTGTGCTTGGTTAGTCTTTCAAGCATTTGGTCGATAAAAGGGAGAGGAAAATGATCCTTGTTGGTGGATGCATTTAGACGTCTATAGTCTATGCACATCCTCCAACCAGTCACCGTTGTAGTTGAAATGAGATTACCATTCTCATTTTCAACTACGGTCATTCCTCCCTTTTTAGGGACCACATGAACGGGGGAAACCCATCTAGAACTCGAAATGGGGAAGATGATGTCGGCATCAAGGAGTTTGGTGATTTCCTTCTTCACCACCTCCCCCATTTGAGGATTGAGTTTCCTTTGCCTCTCAATGGAAGGCTTAGCACCCTCCTCAAGTGTTATGTGGTGCATACATAAAGCGGGGCTAATACCTTTGAGGTTATCTATGGTATAGCCTAAAGCACCTTGGTGATCTCTCAAAACACCACATAACATTTGAGTTTGGCACTCGTTCAAAGAAGAATTCACAATAACCGGAAAAGTTGAATTGGGGCCCAGAAACTCATACCTTAGGTGTGATGGTAGAGGTTTCAACTCTACCATTGGAACACCCTTACCTTCTGTTGAGATAGCTACTTCTAATGCATCATGTGTTGTGATTCCCATGCACACTTGCTCATTGCTTGATTCCGTACTTCCTTCAAGCATCTCTTCATACAATGCCATCTCTTTGCTTTGGTCACCTATCTTTTCCTTGTTCAAAAGGACATTCTCAAGGGCATCGTTAGTAGTGAGCAAGTGCTCATGCATAGAAGTTACAATAGAATCAATAGTATCAATCATCATGCAATTATCAAGACTAGAGCTTGGATATTTCATGCTCTCATTCAAATCAAATTCTATCACCTCATCTCCTACTTTTAGTGAAATTTTAGCACTTTGAACATCTATTAAAGCACCCGAAGTAGCAAGAAAAGGTCTTCCTAGAATTATTGGAATGTTAACATCTTCATCCATCTCTAACACAACAAAATCCACCGGGATTACAAACTTCCCCACCCTTAGAGGAACATCCTCTACCTTACCCTTTGGGAATTTAATAGAGCGATCGGCCAATTGAAGGGTGATGTTGGTGGGTAGAAGTTCCCCTATCCCAAGTCTTTGGTATACCGAGTATGGCATTAGACTAACACTAGCCCCTAGGTCACACAAAGCATTATCAATTTGCATCTTGTATATTGCACATGGGATAGAAAAGTTACCGGGATCTTTTAACTTTGGTGGCATCTTATTCATGATAATAGCACTACAATTCTCGGTGAGATTCACCGTTTCCACCACATCACACTTTCTCCTTCCACTCAAAATATCTTTTAAAAAACTTAGCATAGTTAGGCATTTGCTTGATAGCATCGGTAAAAGGGATTGAAAGGTGAATTTGCTTCAGTGTTTCAAGGAATTTTCCGAATTGCACATCTAATTTGTGTCTCACAAATTTATGGGGATATGGAAGTCTTTGCAATTGTTTGGTTTCTTTTTCACTCTCTTTTTCTCTTCTCTCTTTCTCAAATTCTTTTTCTTTCTCACATTCTTTCTCCTTTTCATTCTCATGGTTTTGCTCTCTCTCTTGTTCAGAATCGCTTTTAAAGGGAGGCTCACTCATGTTCACTTTCTCATTGTTTTCCTTAGGGACTCTCTCTTCCAACACTTTCCCACTCCTAGTTGATATAGCATTCACCGGTTTCTTGGGGTCAAGTCCTTGGGGTGGAAGTTTAGAAGTGCTAGCACCCTCTTTTAAAGCATTGGCCAATTGAGAAATTTGTGTTTCAAGCATTTTGTTATGGGTCATTACTTCACTAAATTTCTTTTCACTTGAGGCCATGAAAGAATTGAACATTTTAGTTTGATTTTCCATCATTTCCTCCAAGCTAGACTTACTATGTGGTGCTTGTGCATAGTGGTTGTCTTGGGAAGCCCTATTACCTCTAGCATTCGAATTGGACGTATTTTGATTAGAAGAAACTCTATTATTATTGTTGTTCCAATTGTTCCGATTATTAGAGTTTCCCCCTTGGTGAAATTGCCCTTGATTCCCATAGTTTCCTTGATTATTATGATTATGGTTACCATAACCACCTTGTTGGTTGTAGTTACCTTGGGGATTTTGGTCCCTTTGGTTCCTACTTCCCCATTGATTTTGATTATGGTAATCGTAATCATTTCCTCTTTGGTTATAGGAATTCCCCCTTGTTCTCTTCTATTTGGTGGTAAGTATCTTTGATTGTCATTCCTATGTCTATTATCATAAGACAAGGCATTGACTTGTTCATTTTCATTTTCATTACCATCTTCGTATTGGGGTTGGGGTTGGAAATCATAATTACAAGAAGAGGTATCATGGTCATAAGACCCACAATTTTCACAAAACAAACATCCATGAGGCATGTTATTAGAAGTAGAGGGAGAAGAGTTAGAATTCATACCTCTCCCCTTAGATTGGGAGGGATGCTCTTGTGTTGAACTAGAGGTCTCTAGTTTTGCCTTAATGGACGTCATCTCCTTTCCAAGGTTGGCGATTTGGGAGGTCAAATTGTTGATGGCATTAAGATGATCAACGGAGTAAACCGCATTTCCTCCCTTGTTTAGAGAATCTCTCTCTCCTTCTTGCCAATCCATGTGGTGCCTCACCACATCCTCAATTATCTCTATGACTTGCTCCTCCGTCTTGTTCATAATCGGGCCACCCGCTCCTGCATCCAAGCTAGTCTTTCCTTGTGGGCTCAAGCCTCCATAGAAAATTTGAAGCACTTGGTATGACGGAATGCCATGATGAGGGCACTCCCTTTGATATTCCTTGTATCGTTCCCATGCTTCATAAATGGTTTTCACTAGCTTTTTGACGGAAACCTTGGATCAAAGCTCTTGCCTCGGCCGTCTTCTTTTGGGAATAGAATCTTCCTAAGAAAGCCGTGGTGACCTCGTCCCAAGTTCTCAAGGAGTTAGGCCTCACCTCCTTCTCAAGCCATTCAAGAGCTCTTCCTATCAAAGAAAAAGGAAACAACTTTAGTCTCACAAAACTCTTGAGTTACCCCATTTACCTTGATCGTGTTACAATATTTTTCGAACTCGTTCAAGTGTGCAAGAGGGCTCTCATGTTTTGCTCCACTATATTGCCTCCTTTCAATCAAATTAATCATTGCGGGCCGAATCTCGAAGTCATTGGCTTGAGTAACGGGTGGAGCAATGCCGCTTGAAGCTCTATAAGCTCCCGGAGTTCCCAACTCCTTTAAAGGTCTTTGTGGTGGTGGTTCCGCGTCACCCATTTGATCTCGATCCTCCTCGAAATTGGTCTCTCTAGCTGGGTGAGTAGTAAACGGCCTAGAACCGGCTCTTTTTCTCCTTCTATAAGTTTTCTCAATCTCGGGATCGTAAGGTACCAAGATCCTGTTATGAGTTCTGCGCATACACTCTCAACAAACGCAATTAGTACCAAGGCTACAAGTGTAGCCAAAAAGAGACAATCTTTTTGAATTTTTTTTTATGGTGAACTAGACTCAAGTAATCAATTAGCTATCAACAACACCGTTCCCCGGCAACGGCGCCATTTTGATGGGCGTGCGAACGGTCGTACATTCCACACTCAATCAAACACATTTATTAACAAACACCTTACAAACCAAGCATAATGACAAGTAAGAGTTCGGTCCACAAGGAACAGGATATGATTGCCAAAGATCTTTACACTTAAGCTAGCTCGAAGTCAATTGGTGAATAGGGGTTCGTCAAGAAGACAAACAAACTATGGTGCTAAATCAATGAATTAAAGATACTAGGGAATGAGATCCGCTCAACCAAGGTAAATAGGCAAACGGGGAGTAAAATAGACAAGATATAGCAAGGACTATATGTAAAATCAACCTCATGTAATTAGAAAACAACTCACACTACTAAACTTAGATTCCTCATTAGTTTAGCAATAGATGATACATAATCAAATTACAATAAGTAATGAAGTACTCAATTTACACTTCCATGTCAAATTAGGCATATCATACTATCAAGCTCCTTAGTCAAGGGTAGCTAAACCTATCATGAGGAACTAACAAGCAATCTCATATAATCAATTTAATTGCAATACAAACATCAATGCTTCTCCCACTTTTGCATAGTTAACCCAAAAAGGTCGAGCTTCACCCAACCCCTAGCAAGAAAACTACTCACAACTCATGTTTATCAACATGCAATCAAGAATTAGGGTTCTAAATACTTCAATAATTGGGGAAAAGTGGTTAACAATTGAAATAACTATCATCCAATAACAAATTACCAAGAACTAAGAAGATTTAAATAACATGCAAATACCAAATGAAATCTGAAATTAAAAGGAAGAAGGTTGGAGAAATTACTAATTGAAGCTTCAAATGTTGAATACAAATTGCCCAACTTTGAGAATAATTCTTGAATTTCACTAATACAATGATTTGATTTGATGAAAACTAAGCTAAATTAATCCTAAGGAATGTTTCAAACTAAGGGAGGTTTCTGAAAACTAGGCTACTGTCCTGCTTCTCCCGTGTTCTTTTAAACGACCTCAAAAGGACCTTAAATAGTCCGTACAAAATCGGCTGAGATCGGGAAAAGGTCCGACCGAACTATGGGTAAGTTCGGTCGGACTCAGGGTAGGTTCGGTCGAACCATGTGTAGGTTCGGTCGAACCTCCGTGATCCTTGTTTGGTCGAACTTTTGAGGTTCGACCTCTCCTGCAAAATTGCTGAAAACAGGTTTGACACTGCCTTCACTGCACCCTGGAGGTTCGGTCGAACTTTTGAAAAGTTTGACCACACCAAGGTTCGACCGGACCTTTCAGAGGTTCGACCACACCTCCTCTTGCACTTCCTTTTCTTGCTTCCTCTCCTTCCCTTTTGCCCCTCTTTCCTTTGTCCATTGCTTCCATGCTTGGCCAAGGGGCCTCCCACCGTGCATAGGACTGTCACGGAACCTGCAGAAGATACCAAAGTTCACGAGAGCATGGGGATGATAAAATAATGCATAAAGATTATCAAAATAAGCATTACTTTTCATCAACACAAAAAGAAGCCATAAGAGGATAATGAGGTGGAAAAACCTAAGAAAAATAAGAGGAAAAAGACCTAAATACTACCCCTAAGAGTGACATAAATGTCACTCATCAGCAGAAAAGGTCCAAAATGTCAGAGCAAGTTCAGGGGTCCGAATGTTCTCAAAAATTTCTCAAAGTGTGAAAATGACTCAAGACAACTCTCCCTTATATAGGCGAAGTGAGAAGGCGAAGGGTCACTTTCAGAATTCAAAATTTGAGCGGGAAAATCTCTCGTCCTTTCGCCGACTGACACCTGTAGCAGGCCGTCGCCTGTTACAGTGCGACACCTGTCACAGGTAACACGTGACCAATCACGTGCCACCTGTGAGGGGCAAATGATTAGGGGATTTTGCTCCCACCAATCGGAACGCGCCACGTGGACCAATCAGGTCCTGCCAAGTGTCCCCCAGTTGGAACAGTCAGGGCTTCCCACGTGGCACGCGCTTATTCGTCCACCTTGGACCTGTTATGTCAAGACATGTGGCATACTCCATGCCTAATGGAGAAACCGGCCACCCAGGCCCAACTTCCGAGGGAAGCCCAATCGGCCCTAGGTTTACCTAAACCTAGGATGGGCACGTTTCCCAAGGTTATAAATACCTCCCTTAATCCTCATTAAGGGGGATTACAAAAAGAGAACAGAAACATTACGGAAAAAACACATTAATTACACATAGTAATAACCGGCTGATCTCGCTAACAAAGCAGATTACCTACATTAAACACTCTCACCTAGAGAGACCAAATCACTTTAATTTCCGCATTAATTACTCCTTAATCAGGTACTAACTTGACCGTTGGAGGCGGAGCTCACAGGAGTCTCCGTTATTTTGCAGGTACAGGCGTCCGGTTCCAGTCTCGGAATTGTAACTCTCCCGCAGGACATCAGAAAACCCCGAAACACCTACATCCAAAAATAACAAATAAGGTGAGTATAATAAAGCATCAGCTTAGCTTGACTTTCATTTGATTCACAAAGCAATGTTTGAATATGTTTGACTTTCATATGATTTAAAATTATTTGTTTGAATGTGTTTCACTTTCATTTGATTCAAAAAGCTTTGTTTGAATTTGTTTGACTTTGTTTTGATTAAAAAAAATTTGTTTGAATGTGTTTTACTTTTTTTAGATTCAAAAAGAATTGTTAGAATGTGTTTGACTTTCTTTTGATTCATAAAGCTTTGTTTGATTGTGTTTGACTGTAACTCGATCTAAAAAGATTTATTTGAATTGACTTTCATTTGATTCTAAAAGCTTTGTTTGAATGTGTTTGACTTTCATTTGATTCAAAAAGCTACGTTTGAATGTGTTTTACTTTATTTTGATTAAAAAACTTTGTTTGAATGTGTTTGACTTTCTATTGATTCAAAAAGCTTTGCTTTAATGTGTTTACTTTCTTCTGATTCAAAAAAATTTGTTTGAATGTGTTTTACTTTTCTCGATTCAAAAAGAATTTTTAGAATTTCTTTGACTTTCCTTTGATTCATAAAGCTTTGTTTGAATTTGTTTGACTGAATTTCGATCTAAAAAGATTTATTTGAATGGGTTTGAGTTTCATTTATTCAAAAAGATTTATTTGAATGTGTTTGATTTTTATTTGATTAAAAAATCTTTGTTTGAATGTATTTAACTTTCATTTGATTCAAAAAGCTATATATGAATGTGTTTGACTGTATTACGATGACAAATGCTTTGTTTGAATGTGATTGACTTTCAATTTGATTCAACACGCTTTGTTTAAATGTGTTTGATTTTCATTCAAAACGCTATGTTTTAATATGTTTGACTTTCATATGATTTAAAAATATTTGTTTGAATGTGTTTGACTTTCATTTCATTGAAAAAGCTTTTTTGAATGTGTTTGTCTTTCAGTTGATTCAAAAAGCTTTGCTTGAATGTGTTTAACTTTCATTTGATTCAAAAAGCTTTGTTTGAATGTATTTGACATTCATTTGACTTAAAAAGGTTTTTTTGAATGTGTTTGACTTTATTTCGGTTCAAAAAGATTTATTTGAAAGTGTTTGACTTTCATTTGATTCAAAAAGCTATGTCTAAATGTGTTTGACTTTCATTTGATTCAAAAAGTTATGTTTGAATATGTTTGACTTTCATATGATTTAAAAATATTTGTTTGAATGTGTTTCACTTTCATTCGATTCAAAAAGCTTTGTTTGAATTTGTTTGACTTTGTTTTGATTAAAAAAAACTTTGTTTGAATGTGTTTTACTTTTTTTCGATTCAAAAAGAATTGTTAGAATGTGTTTGACTTTCTTTTGATTCATAAAGCTTTGTTTGAATGTGTTTGACTTTCATTTGACTCAAAAAGCTATGTTTGAATGTGTTTTGAATGTGTTTGACTTTATTTTGATTCAAAAAGCTTTGTTTGAATGTGTTTGACTTTCTATTGATTCAAAAAGCTTTCCTTAAATGTGTTTACTTTCTTTTAATTCAAAAAAATTTGTTTGAATGTGTTTTACTTTTCTCGATTCAAAAAGAATTGTTAGAATGTGTTTGACTTTCCTTTGATTCATAATGCTTTGTTTGAATTTGTTTGACTGAATTTCGATCTAAAAAGATTTGTTTGAATGGGTTTGACTCTCATTTATTCAAAAAGATTTACTTAAATGTGTTTGATTTTCATTTGATTAAAAAAGCTATATTTGAATGTGTTTGACTTTCATTTGATTCAAAAAGCTATGTTTGATTATGTTTGACTTTCATATGATTTAAAAATATTTGTTCGAATGTGTATTACTTTTTTTCGAGTCAAAAGAATTGTTTGAATGTATTAGACTTTCTTTTGATTCATAAAGCTTTGTTTGAATGTGTTTGGCTGTATTTCGATCTAAAAAGATTTGTTTGAATGTGTTTAAATTTCATTTGATTCAAAAAGCTTTGTTTGAATGTGTTTGACTTTCATTTGATTCAAAAATTTTGTTTGAATGTGTTTGACTGTATTTCAACCAAAAAGATTTATTTGAAAGTTTTTGACTTTCATTTGATTCAAAAAGCTGTGTTTGAATGTGTTTGACTTTCATTTGATTCAAAAAGCTTTTTTTGAACGTGTTTGACTTTCATTTGATTCGAAAAGCTTTGTTTGAATATGTATCATTTTCGTTTTATTCAAAAAGCTATCTTTGATTGTGTTTGGCTTTCATTTGATTTTGGAAGATTTGTTTGAATCTGTTGTTTTTTTTAATGTGTTATTTTTTTTTTATTCGAAAAGAATTCTTTGAATGTGTTTAAATTTCATTTGATTCAAAAAGCTATGTTTGAATGTGTTTGACTGTAATTCGATTCAAAAAGATTTGTTTGAATGTTTTTCACTTTCAATTTGATTCAAAAAGCTTTGTTTAAATGTGTTTGTCTTTTATTTGATTCAAAAAGCTATGTTTGAATGTGTTTGACTTTATTTTGATTCAAAAAGCTTTGTTTGAATATGTTTGACTTTCTATTGATTCAAAAAGCTTTACTTTAATGTGTTTACTTTCTTTTAATTCAAAAAAATTTGTTTGAATGTGTTTTACTTTTCTCGATTCAAAAAAAATTGTTAGAATGTGTTTGACTTTCCTTTGATTCATAAAGCTTTGTTTGAATTTGTTTGACTGAATTTCGATCTAAAAAGATTTGTTTGAATGGGTTTGACTCTCATTTATTCAAAAAGATTTATTTAAATGTGTTTGATTTTCATTTGATTAAAAAAGCTATATTTGAATGTGTTTGACTTTCATTTGATTCAAAAAGCTATGTTTGATTATGTTTGACTTTCATATGATTTAAAAATATTTGTTCGAATGTGTATTACTTTTTTTCGAGTCAAAAGAATTGTTTGAATGTATTAGACTTTCTTTTGATTCATAAAGCTTTGTTTGAATGTGTTTGGCTGTATTTCGATCTAAAAAGATTTGTTTGAATGTGTTTAAATTTCATTTGATTCAAAAAGCTTTGTTTGAATGTGTTTGACTTTCATTTGATTCAAAAATTTTGTTTGAATGTGTTTGACTGTATTTCAACCAAAAAGATTTATTTGAAAGTTTTTGACTTTCATTTGATTCAAAAAGCTGTGTTTGAATGTGTTTGACTTTCATTTGATTCAAAAAGCTTTTTTTGAACGTGTTTGACTTTCATTTGATTCGAAAAGCTTTGTTTGAATATGTATCATTTTCGTTTTATTCAAAAAGCTATCTTTGATTGTGTTTGGCTTTCATTTGATTTTGGAAGATTTGTTTGAATCTGTTGTTTTTTTTAATGTGTTATTTTTTTTTTATTCGAAAAGAATTCTTTGAATGTGTTTAAATTTCATTTGATTCAAAAAGCTATGTTTGAATGTGTTTGACTGTAATTCGATTCAAAAAGATTTGTTTGAATGTTTTTCACTTTCAATTTGATTCAAAAAGCTTTGTTTAAATGTGTTTGTCTTTTATTTGATTCAAAAAGCTATGTTTGAATGTGTTTGACTTTATTTTGATTCAAAAAGCTTTGTTTGAATATGTTTGACTTTCTATTGATTCAAAAAGCTTTACTTTAATGTGTTTACTTTCTTTTAATTCAAAAAAATTTGTTTGAATGTGTTTTACTTTTCTCGATTCAAAAAAAATTGTTAGAATGTGTTTGACTTTCCTTTGATTCATAAAGCTTTGTTTGAATTTGTTTGACTGAATTTCGATCTAAAAAGATTTGTTTGAATGGGTTTGACTCTCATTTATTCAAAAAGATTTATTTGAATGTGTTTGATTTTCATTTGATTAAAAAAATCTTTGTTTGAATGTATTTAACTTTAATTTGATTAAAAAAGCTATATTTGAATGTGTTTGACTGTATTTCAATGCCAAAAACTTTGTTTGAATGTGATTGACATTCAATTTGATTCAACAACCTTTGTTTAAATGTGTTTGATTTTCATTTGATTCAAAACGCAATGTTTTAATATGTTTGACTTTCATATGATTTAAAGATATTTGTTTGAATGTGTTTGACTTTCATTTGATTCAAAAAGCTTTTTTGAATGTGTTTGACTTTCAGTTGATTCTAAAAGCTTTGCTTTAATGTGTTTAACTTTCATTTGATTCAAAAAGCTTTGTTTGAATGTATTTGACTTTCATTTGATTTAAAAACTTTTTTTGAATGTGTTTGACTTTATTTCGATTCAACAAGATTTATTTGAATGTGTTTGACTTTCATTTGATTCAAAAAGCTATGTTTGAATGTGTTTGACTTTCATTTGATTCAAAAAGCTATGTTTGAATATGTTTGACTTTCATATGATTTAAAAATATTTGTTTGAATGTGTTTTACTTTTTTTCGATTCAAAAGAATTGTTTGAATGTGTTTGACTTTCTTTTGATTCATAAAGCTTTTTTTGAATGTGTTTGGCTGTATTTCGATCTAAAAAGATTTGTTTGAATGTGTTTAAATTTCATTTGATTCAAAAAGCTTTGTTTGAATGTGTTTGACTTTAATTTGATTCAAAAAGCTTTGTTTGAATGTGTTTGACTTTATTTCAACCAAAAAGATTTATTTGAAAGTTTTTGACTTTCAATTGATTCAAAAAGTTGTGTTTGACTTTCATTTGATTCAAAAAGCTTTTTTTTAATGTGTTTGATTTTCATTTGATTCAAAAAGCTTTGTTTGAATATGTTTCACTTTCATTTTATTCAAAAAGCTATCTTTTATTGTGTTTGGCGTTCATTTGATTTTGGAAGATTTGTTTGAATCTGTTGTTTTTTTTAATGTGTTATTTTTTTTTTATTCTAAAAGAATTCTTTGAATGTGTTTAAATTTCATTTGATTCAAAAAGCTATGTTTGAATGTGTTTGACTGTATTTCGATTCAAAAAGATTTGTTTGAATGTTTTTCACTTTCAATTTGATTCAAAAAGCTTTGTTTAAATGTGTTTGTCTTTCATTTGATTCAACAAGCTATGTTTGAATATATAGGATTTCATATGATTTAAAAATATTTGTTTGAATGTGCTTGACTTTCATTTGATTCAAAAAGCTTTTTTGAATGTGTTTGACTTTCAGTTGATTCTAAAAGCTTTGTTTGAATGTGTTTAACTTTCATTTGATTCAACAAGCTTTGTTCGATTATGTTGACTTTCATTTGATTAAAAAAGATTTGTTTGAATGTATTTGACTTTCATTTGATTCAAAAAGCTATAATTTAATGTGTTTGACTTTCATTTTATTCAAAAAGCTATATTTGAATGTGTTTGACTTTTGTTAGATTCAAAAATCTTTGTTTGAATGTGTTTGACTTTATTTCGATTCCAAAAGATTTATTTTAATGTGTTTGACTTTCATTTGATTCAAAAGCTTTATTTGAATGTGTTTGACTTTCATTTGATTCAAAAACCTATGTTTGAATGTGTTTGACTTTCATTTGATTTAAAATGATTTTTTTGAACGTATTTAAATTTCATTTTATTCAAAAAGCTTTGTTTGAATGTGTTTGACTTTCATTTGATTCAAAAAGCTTTGTTTGAATGTTTTTTACTTTATTTCGATTCAAAAAGAGTAATTTGAATGTGTTTGACTTTCATTTGATTCAAAAAGTTTGTTTGAATGTGTTAAACTTTTATTTGATTCAAAAAGCTTTGTTTGAATGTATTTAACTTTCATTTGATACAAAAAGCTTTGTTTGAATGTGTTTGACTGTATTTCGATCTAAAAAGCTTTGTTTGAATGTGTTTGACTTCATTTGATTTAAAAAGCTATGTTTGAATATGTTTGACTTTCATATGATTTAAAAATATTTACTTGAATGTGTTTTACTTTTTTTCGATTTAAAAAGATTTGTTTGAATGTGTTTGACTTTCTTTTGAGTCAAAAAGCTTTGTTTGAATGTGTTTGACCTTCATTTGATTCGAAAAGCTATGTTTGAAATTGTTTAACTTTATTTTGATTTAAAAAGCTTTGTTTGAATGTGTTTGACTTTCTTTTGATTCAAAAAGCTTTGTTTGAATGTGTTAGACTTTCTTTTGATTCAAAAAACTTTGTTTGAATGTGTTTTACTATTTTTCGATTCATAAAGAATTGTTAGAATGTGTTTGACTTTCTTTTGATTCGTAAAGCTTTGTTTGAATGTGTTTAAATTGCAGTTGATTCAAAAAGCTTTGTTTAAATGTGTTTGACTTTCATTTGAATCAAAAAGCTTTTTTTGAATGTGTTTGACTTTTTTCGATTCATAAAAGATTTATTTGAATGTGTTTAACTTTCATTTGATTAAAAAATCTTTGTTTGAAAGTGTTTGACTTTCATTTGATTCAAAAAGCTATGTTTGAATAAGTTTGACTTTCATATGATTTAAAAATATTTTTTTGAAGGTGTTTGACTTTCATTTGATTCAAAAAGCTTTGTTTGAATGTATTTGACATTCTTTTGATTCAAAAAGCTTTGTTTGAATGATTTTTAGTTTTTTTCGATTCAAAAAGAATTGTTAGAATGTGTTTGACTTTCTTTTGATTCATAAAACTTTTTTTGAATGTGCTTGATTTTATTTCGATCTAAAAAGATTTGTTTGAATGTGTTTAACTTTCATTTGATTCAAAAAGCTTTGTTTGAATGTGTTTGACTTTCATTTGATTCAAAAAGCTATGGAAAAGCTTTGTTTGAATGTGTTTGACTTTCTTTTGATTTAAAAAACTTTGTTTGAATGTGTTTTACTATTTTTCTATTCAAAAAGAATTGTTAGAATGTGTTTGAATTTCTTTTGATTCATAAAGCTTTGTTTGAATTTGTTTCACTTAATTTCGATCTAAAAAGATTTGTTTGAATGTGTTTGACGTTCATTTGATTCAAAAAGCTTTGTTTGATTATGTTTGACTTTCATATGATTTAAAAATATTTGTTTGATTGTGTATTACTTTTTTTCGATTCAAAAGAATTGTTTGAATGTATTTGACTTTCTTTTGATTCATAAAGCTTTGTTTGAATGTGTTTGGCTGTACTTCGATCTAAAAAGATTTGTTTGAATATGTTTAAATTTCATTTGACTCAAAAAGCTTTGTTTGAATGTGTTTGACTTTCATTTGTTTCAAAAAGCTTTGTTTGAATGTGTTTGACTTTATTTCAACCAAAAAGATTTATTTGAAAGTTTTTTACTTTCATTTGATTCAAAAAGCTATGTTTGAATGTGTTTGACTGTATTTCGATTCAAAAAGATTTGTTTGAATGTTTTTCACTTTCAATTTGATTCAAAAAGCTTTTTTTAAATGTGTTTGTCTTTCATTTGATTCAAAAAGCTATGTTTGAATATATAGGATTTCATATGATTTAAAAATATTTGTTTGAATGTGTTTCACTTTCATTTGATTCAAAAAGCTTTTTTGAATGTGTTTGACTTTCAGTTGATTCTAAAAGCTTTGTTTGAATGTGTTTAACTTTCATTTGATTCAAAAAGCTTTGTTCGATTGTGTTAACTTTCATTTGATTAAAAAAGATTTGTTTGAATGTGTTTGACTTTCATTTGATTCAAAAAGCTATAATTTAATGTGTTTGACTTTCTTTTGATTCAAAAAGCTATATTTGAATGTGTTTGACTTTCGTTTGATTCAAAAAGCTTTGTTTGAATGTGTTTGACTTTATTTCGATTCAAAAAGATTTATTTTAATGTGTTTGACTTTCATTTGATTCAAAAAGCTTTATTTGAATGTGATTGACTTTCATTTGATTCAAAAAGCTATGTTTGAATGTGTTTGACTTTCATTTGATTTAAAATGATTTTTTTGAACGTATTTAAATTTCATTTTATTCAAAAAGCTTTGTTTGAATGTGTTTGACTTTCATTTGATTCAAAAAGCTTTGTTTGAATGTTTTTTACTTTATTTCGATTCAAAAAGAGTAATTTGAATGTGTTTGACCTTCATTTGATTCAAAAAGTTTGTTTGAATGTGTTAAACTTTCATTTAATTCAAAAAGCTTTGTTTGAATGTATTTAACTTTCATTTGATACAAAATGCTTTGTTTGAATGTGTTTGACTGTATTTCGATCTAAAAAGCTTTGTTTGAATGTGTTTGACTTTCATTTGATTTAAAAAGCTATATTTGAATATGTTTGACTTTCATATGATTTAAAAATATTTACTTGAATGTGTTTTACTTTTTTTCGATTCAAAAAGAATTGTTAAAATGTGTTTGACTTTCATTTGATTCAAAAAGCTATGTTTGAATGTGTTTGACTGTATTTCGATTCAAAAAGATTTGTTTGAATGTTTTTAACTTTCAATTTGATTCAAAAAGCTTTGTTTAAATGTGGTTGTCTTTCATTTGATTCAAAAAGCTATGTTTGAATATATAGTATTTCATATGATTTAAAAATTTTTGTTTGAATGTGTTTGACTTTCATTTGATTCAAAAAGCTTTTTTGAATGTGTTTGACTTTCAGTTGATTCTAAAAGCTTTGTTTGAATGTGTTTAACTTTCATTTGATTCAAAAAGCTTTGTTCGATTGTGTTGACTTTCATTTGATTAAAAAAGATTTGTTTGAATGTGTTTGACTTTCATTTGATTCAAAAAGCTATAATTTAATGTGTTTGACTTTCTTTTGATTCAAAAAGCTATATTTGAATGTGTTTGACTTATGTTTGATTCAAAAAGCTTTGTTTGAATGTGTTTGACTTTATTTCGATTCAAAAAGATTTATTTTAATGTGTTTGACTTTCATTTGATTCAAAAATCTTTATTTGAATGTGATTGACTTTCATTTGATTCAAAAAGCTATGTTTGAATGTGTTTGACTTTCATTTGATTTAAAATGATTTTTTTAACGTATTTAAATTTCATTTTATTCAAAAAGCTTTGTTTGAATGTGTTTGACTTTCATTTGATTCAAAAAGCTTTGTTTGAATGTTTTTTACTTTATTTCGATTCAAAAAGAGTAATTTGAATGTGTTTGACCTTCATTTGATTCAAAAAGTTTGTTTGAATGTGTTAAACTTTCATTTAATTCAAAAAGCTTTGTTTGAATGTATTTAACTTTCATTTGATTCAAAAAGCTTTGTTTGAATGTGTTTGACTGTATTTCGATCTAAAAAGCTTTGTTTGAATGTGTTTGACTTTCATTTGATTTAAAAAGCTATATTTGAATATGTTTGACTTTCATATGATTTAAAAATATTTACTTGAATGTGTTTTACTTTTTTTCGATTCAAAAAGAATTGTTAGAATGTGTTTGACTTTCA
This sequence comes from Chenopodium quinoa, assembly GCF_001683475.1. Classification (NCBI taxonomy): domain Eukaryota; kingdom Viridiplantae; phylum Streptophyta; class Magnoliopsida; order Caryophyllales; family Amaranthaceae; genus Chenopodium; species Chenopodium quinoa. Next base: position 18,901 of record NW_018744738.1, read on the forward strand.
TTTGATTCAAAAAGCTATGTTTGAATGTGTTTGACTGTATTTCGATTCAAAAAGATTTGTTTGAACGTTTTTAATTTTCAATTTGATTCAAAAAGCTTTGTTTAAATGTGTTTGTCTTTCATTTGATTCAAAAAGCTATGTTTGAATATATAGTATTTCATATGATTTAAAAATATTTGTTTGAATGTGTTTCACTTTCATTTGATTCAAAAAGCTTTTTTGAATGTGTTTGACTTTCAGTTGATTCTAAAAGCTTTGTTTGAATGTGTTTAACTTTCATTTGATTCAAAAAGCTTTGTTCGATTGTGTTGACTTTCATTTGATTAAAAAAGATTTGTTTGAATGTGTTTGACTTTCATTTGATTCAAAAAGCTATAATTTAATGTGTTTGACTTTCATTTGATTCAAAAAGCTATATTTGAATGTGTTTGACTTTTGTTTGATTCAAAAAGCTTTGTTTGAATGTGTTTGACTTTATTTCGATTCAAAAAGATTTATTTTAATATGTTTGACTTTCATTTGATTCAAAAAGCTTTATTTGAATGTGTTTGACTTTCATTTGATTCAAAAAGCTATGTTTGAATGTGTTTGACTTTCATTTGATTTAAAATGATTTTTTTGAACGTATTTAAATTTCATTTTATTCAAAAAGCTTTGTTTGAATGTGTTTGACTTTCATTTGATTCAAAAAGCTTTGTTTGAATGTTTTTTACTTTATTTCGATTCAAAAAGAGTAATTTGAATGTGTTTGACCTTCATTTGATTCAAAAAGTTTGTTTGAATGTGTTAAACTTTCATTTAATTCAAAAAGCTTTGTTTGAATGTATTTAACTTTCATTTGATACAAAAAGCTTTGTTTGAATGTGTTTGACTGTATTTCGATCTAAAAAGCTTTGTTTGAATGTGTTTGACTTTCATTTAATTTAAAAAGCTATATTTGAATATGTTTGACTTTCATATGATTTAAAAATATTTACTTGAATGTGTTTTACTTTTTTCGATTCAAAAAGAATTGTTAGAATGTGTTTGACTTTCATTTGATTCAAAAAGCTTTGTTTGAATGTGTTTGACTCTCATTTGGTTCAAAAAGCTTTGTTTGAATGTGTTTGACTTTCTTTTGATTCATAAAGCTTTGTTTGAATGTGTTTGATTGAATTTCGATTTAAAAAGATTTGTTTGAATGTGTTTGACTTTCTTTTGAGTGAAAAAACTTTGTTTGAATGTGTTTGACCTTCATTTGATTCAAAAAGCTATGTTTGAATTTGTTTGACTTTATTTTGATTCAAAAAAGCTTTGTTTGAATGTGTTTGACTTTCTTTTGATTCAAAAAGCTATGTTTGAATGTGTTAGACTTTCTTTTGATTCAAAAAACTTTGTTTGACTGTGTTTTACTATTTTTCGATTCATAAAGAATTGTTAGAATGTGTTTGACTTTCTTTTGATTCATAAAGCTTTGTTTGAATGTGTTTAAATTTCAGTTGATTCAAAAAGATTTGTTTGAATGTGTTTGACTTTCATTTGAATCAAAAAGCTTTGCTTGAATGTGTTTGACTTTCATTTGATTCAAAAAGCTATGTTTGAATGTGTTTGACTTTATTTTGATTCAAAAATCTTTGTTCGAATGTGTTTGACTTTCTTTTGATTCAAAAAGCTTTGTTTGAATGTGTTTGACTTTCTTTTGATTCAAAAAGCTTTGCTTTAATGTGTTTACTTTCTTTTGATTCAAAAAAATTTGTTTGAATGTGTTTTACTTTTCTCGATTCAAAAAGAATTGTTAGAATGTGTTTGACTTTCCTTTGATTCATAAAGCTTTGTTTGAATTCGTTTGACTGAATTTCGATCTAAAAAGATTTGTTTGAATGGGTTTGACTCTCATTTATTCAAAAAGATTTATTTGAATGTGTTTGATTTTCATTTGATTAAAAAATCTTTGTTTGAATGCATTTAACTATCATTTGATTAAAAAAGCTATATTTGAATGTGTTTGACTGTATTTCGATGCCAAAAACTTTGTTTGAATGTGATTGACTTTCAATTTGATTCAACAACCTTTGTTTCAATGTGTTTGATTTTCATTTGATTCAAAACGCAATGTTTTAATATGTTTGACTTTCATATGATTTAAAAATATTTGTTTGAATGTGTTTGACTTTCATTTGATTCAAAAAGCTTTTTTGAATGTGTTTGACTTTCAGTTGACTCTAAAAGCTTTGCTTGAATGTTTTTAACTTTCATTTGATTCAAAAAGCTTTTTTTGAATGTATTTGACTTTCATTTGATTTAAAAACTTTTTTTGAATGTGTTTGACTTTATTTCGATTCAAAAAGATTTATTTGAATGTGTTTGAGTTTCATTTGATTCAAAAAGCTATGTTTGAATGTGTTTGACTTTCATTTGATTCAAAAAGCTATGTTTGAATATGTTTGACTTTCATATGATTTAAAAATATTTGTTTGAATGTGTTTCATTTTTTTCGATTCAAAAGAATTGTTTGAATGTGTTTGACTTTCTTTTGATTCATAAAGCTTTGTTTGAATGTGTTTGGCTGTATTTCGATCTAAAAAGATTTGTTTGAATGTGTTTAAATTTCATTTGATTCAAAAAGCTTTGTTTGAATATGTTTGACTTTCATTTGATTCAAAAAGCTTTGTTTGAATGTGTTTGACTTTATTTCAAACAAAAAGATTTATTTGAAAGTTTTTTACTTTCATTTGATTCAAAAAGCTGTGTTTTGACTTTCATTTGATTCAAAAAGCTTTTTCTGAATGTGTTTGACTTTCATTTGATTCAAAAAGCTTTGTTTGAATATCTTTCACTTTCATTTTATTCAAAAAGCTATCTTTTATTGTGTTTGGCTTTCATTTGATTTTGGAAGATTTGTTTGAATCTGTTGTTTTTTTTAATGTGTTATTTTTTTTTTGATTCTAAAAGAATTCTTTGAATGTGTTTAAATTTCATTTGATTCAAAAAGCTATGTTTGAATGTGTTTGACTGTATTTCGATTCAAAAAGATTTGTTTGAATGTTTTTCACTTTCAATTTAATTCAAAAAGCTTTGTTTAAATGTGTTTGTCTTTCATTTGATTCAAAAAGCTATGTTTGAATATATAGGATTTCATATGATTTAAAAATATTTGTTTGAATGTGTTTGACTTTCATTTGATACAAAAAGCTTTTTTGAATGTGTTTGACTTTCAGTTGATTCTAAAAGCTTTGTTTGAATGTGTTTAACTTTCATTTGATTCAAAAAGCTTTGTTCGATTGTCTTAACTTTCATTTGATTAAAAAAGATTTGTTTGAATGTGTTTGACTTTCATTTGATTCAAAAAGCTATAATTTAATGTGTTTGACTTTCTTTTGATTCAAAAAGCTATATTTGAATGTGTTTGACTTTTGTTTGATTCAAAAAACTTTGTTTGAATGTGTTTGACTTTATTTCGATTCAAAAAGATTTATTTTAATGTGTTTAACTTTCATTTGATTCAAAAAGCTTTATTTGAATGTGTTTGACTTTCATTTGATTCAAAAAGCTATGTTTGAATGTGTTTGACTTTCATTTGATTTAAAATGAGTTTTTTTTGAACGTATTTAAATTTCATTTTATTCAAAAAGCTTTGTTTGAATGTGTTTGACTTTCATTTGATTCAAAAAGCTTTGTTTGAATGTTTTTTACTTTATTTCGATTCAAAAAGAGTAATTTGAATGTGTTTGACTTTCATTTGATTCAAAAAGTTTGTTTGAATGTGTTAAACTTTCATTTAATTCAAAAAGCTTTGTTTGAATGTATTTAACTTTCATTTGATACAAAAAGCTTTGTTTGAATGTGTTTGACTGTATTTCGATCTAAAAAGCTTTGTTTGAATGTGTTTGACTTTCATTTAATTTAAAAAGCTATATTTGAATATGTTTGACTTTTATATGGTTTAAAAATATTTACTTGAATGTGTTTTACTTTTTTTCGATTCAAAAAGAATTGTTAGAATGTGTTTGACTTTCATTTGATTCAAAAAGCTTTGTTTGAATGTGTTTGACTGTATTTCGATTCAAAAAGATTTGTTTGAATGTTTTTTAACTTTCAAATTTGATTCAAAAAGCTTTGTTTAAATGTGGTTGTCTTTCATTTGATTCAAAAAGCTATGTTTGAATATATAGTATTTCATATGATTTAAAAATTTTTGTTTGAATGTGTTTGACTTTCATTTGATTCAAAAAGCTTTTTTGAATGTGTTTGACTTTCAGTTGATTCTAAAAGCTTTGTTTGAATGTGTTTAACTTTCATTTGATTCAAAAAGCTTTGTTCGATTGTGTTGACTTTCATTTGATTAAAAAAGATTTGTTTGAATGTGTTTGACTTTCATTTGATTCAAAAAGCTATAATTTAATGTGTTTGACTTTCTTTTGATTCAAAAAGCTATATTTGAATGTGTTTGACTTATGTTTGATTCAAAAAGCTTTGTTTGAATGTGTTTGACTTTATTTCGATTCAAAAAGATTTATTTTAATGTGTTTGACTTTCATTTGATTCAAAAATCTTTATTTGAATGTGATTGACTTTCATTTGATTCAAAAAGCTATGTTTGAATGTGTTTGACTTTCATTTGATTTAAAATGATTTTTTTAACGTATTTAAATTTCATTTTATTCAAAAAGCTTTGTTTGAATGTGTTTGACTTTCATTTGATTCAAAAAGCTTTGTTTGAATGTTTTTTACTTTATTTCGATTCAAAAAGAGTAATTTGAATGTGTTTGACCTTCATTTGATTCAAAAAGTTTGTTTGAATGTGTTAAACTTTCATTTAATTCAAAAAGCTTTGTTTGAATGTATTTAACTTTCATTTGATTCAAAAAGCTTTGTTTGAATGTGTTTGACTGTATTTCGATCTAAAAAGCTTTGTTTGAATGTGTTTGACTTTCATTTGATTTAAAAAGCTATATTTGAATATGTTTGACTTTCATATGATTTAAAAATATTTACTTGAATGTGTTTTACTTTTTTTCGATTCAAAAAGAATTGTTAGAATGTGTTTGACTTTCATTTGATTCAAAAAGCTATGTTTGAATGTGTTTGACTGTATTTCGATTCAAAAAGATTTGTTTGAACGTTTTTAATTTTCAATTTGATTCAAAAAGCTTTGTTTAAATGTGTTTGTCTTTCATTTGATTCAAAAAGCTATGTTTGAATATATAGTATTTCATATGATTTAAAAATATTTGTTTGAATGTGTTTCACTTTCATTTGATTCAAAAAGCTTTTTTGAATGTGTTTGACTTTCAGTTGATTCTAAAAGCTTTGTTTGAATGTGTTTAACTTTCATTTGATTCAAAAAGCTTTGTTCGATTGTGTTGACTTTCATTTGATTAAAAAAGATTTGTTTGAATGTGTTTGACTTTCATTTGATTCAAAAAGCTATAATTTAATGTGTTTGACTTTCATTTGATTCAAAAAGCTATATTTGAATGTGTTTGACTTTTGTTTGATTCAAAAAGCTTTGTTTGAATGTGTTTGACTTTATTTCGATTCAAAAAGATTTATTTTAATATGTTTGACTTTCATTTGATTCAAAAAGCTTTATTTGAATGTGTTTGACTTTCATTTGATTCAAAAAGCTATGTTTGAATGTGTTTGACTTTCATTTGATTTAAAATGATTTTTTTTGAACGTATTTAAATTTCATTTTATTCAAAAAGCTTTGTTTGAATGTGTTTGACTTTCATTTGATTCAAAAAGCTTTGTTTGAATGTTTTTTACTTTATTTCGATTCAAAAAGAGTAATTTGAATGTGTTTGACCTTCATTTGATTCAAAAAGTTTGTTTGAATGTGTTAAACTTTCATTTAATTCAAAAAGCTTTGTTTGAATGTATTTAACTTTCATTTGATACAAAAAGCTTTGTTTGAATGTGTTTGACTGTATTTCGATCTAAAAAGCTTTGTTTGAATGTGTTTGACTTTCATTTAATTTAAAAAGCTATATTTGAATATGTTTGACTTTCATATGATTTAAAAATATTTACTTGAATGTGTTTTTACTTTTTTCGATTCAAAAAGAATTGTTAGAAATGTGTTTTGACTTTCAATTTGATTCAATAAAGCTTTGTTTGAATGTGTTGTTTGGACTTGTTTGAATGTGTTTGACTTTCTTTTGAGTGAAAAAGATTTGTTTGAATGTGTTTGAACTTTCAATTTTGATTCAAAAAAGCTTTGTTTTATGTGGTTTTGTCTTTCATGATTCAAAAAAGCTTATGTTTGATAATACCTAATTTTATATGATTTTAAAAATTTTGTTTGAATGTGTTTGACTTTATTTGATTTCAAAGCTTATTTTTGATGTGTTGGACTTTTCAGTATGATTCTAAAGCTTTGTTTATGTGTTTTTACTTTCTTTTTGAATCAAAAAGCTTTTGTTCGATGTTGACTTTTCATTTTGATTAAAAAAGATTTGTTTGAATGTTTTGATTTTCATTTTGATTCAAAAATATAAGGTTTAATGTTTGGGACTTTCTTGATTCAAAAAAAGCTATATTTTGAATGTGTGACTTGATTGTTTTTTCAAAAGCTTTTGTTTGAATGTGTTTGACTTTTTTCGATTGCAAAAATATTTATTTTAATGTTTTGATTTCAGTTTGATTTCAAAAATTTATGGTTGAATGTATTGACTTTTCATTGATTCAAAAAGCTATGTTTGTAATGCTTGTTATTTCTATTTTGATTAAAATGATTTTTTTTAACGTATTTAAATTTATTATTTCAAAAAAAGCTTTTGTTGAAGTTGTTTGACTGTTCATTTATTCAAAAGCTTTTGTTTTGAATGTTTTTACTTTATTGATTCAAAAAAAGAGTAATTTGATGTGTTATGCTTCATTGTGATTCAAAGTTGTATGTTTGAATGTGTTAAACTATCATTTTATTCAAAAGCTTTTTTTGAATTGTTTTAACTTTTCATTGATTCAAAAAGCTTTTGTTTTGAATGTTTGACTGGTATTCTCTAATTAAAAGCTTTGTTTGAATGTGTTTGACTTTCATTTGATTAAAAAACTATATTTTATATGTATTTGACTTCATAATGGATTTTTAAAATATACTGAATGTTTGTTTTACTTTTTACGATTTCTAATAGAAATGTAGAATGTCGTTCTTGATTTATTTGATTCAAAAGCTTTGTTTGGAATGTGTTTGACTGTTTTCGATTTCTAAGAAAGATTTTTGAACGTTTTTTAATTTTCAATTTGATTCAAAAAGCTTTGTTTAATGTGTTTTGCTTTCTTTTGATTTCAAAAGCTATTGTTTATATATTAGTATTCATCATGATTAAAAATTATTTGTTTGAATGCTGTTTATTCATTGGATGTTCAAAAAGGACTTTTTATGTGTTTGACTTTTTCAGATGATCAAGGGCATTGTTTGAAATGTGTTTATTTCATTTTTGATTCAAAAGCTTTGTTCCGATTGTGTTGACTTTCATTTGATTAAAAAAGATTTGGTTGAATTTTGACTTTTCATTTGATCAAAAAGGCTTATTCGTTGTTTTGATTTTCATTTGATTCAAAAAAGCTATAGAATGTTTTGATTTTTGTTTGATTCAAAAAAGCTTTGTTTAATGTGTTTTTTGACTTATTCGATTACAAATAAGTTTATTAATATTGTTTGACTTTCATTTGATTCAAAAAGCTTTATTGTGTTGTTTTTGACTTTATTTGATTTCAAAAGCTTATGTTTTTGAATTGTGATTTCATTTATTGATTTAAATGATTTTGTGAACATTTATTTTAATTTCATTTTCAAAAAATGCTCTTGTTGAAGTGTTTGGTACTTCATTGATTTCAAAAAGCTTTGTTTGAATGTTTTTATTTATTATTCGATTCAAAAAAGTATCTTGATATGTGTTTGCCTTCTTTTGATTTTCAAAAAGTTGTGATGTTTGTTTAAACTTTCATTTAATGCAAAGATCTTTTTTTGAATGTATTTACTTTCATCTTTGATAAAAACCTTTGTTTTGAATGTGTTTGACTGATTTACGAATCTAAAAGCTTTGTTTAATGATTGTTTGCTCCATTAATTTAAAAAATAGGCTATATTAATATGTTTGACTTTCATTGATTTAAAAATATTATGACTGATGTGTTTTTTACTTTCGAATTTCAAAAAGAATTGTTAGATGTGTTTCTGACTTTTTGATTTTAAAAATGTCTTTGTGAATGTGGTTTACTCTCAATTTGGTTCAAAAAGCTTTGTTTGAATGTGTTTGACTTTCTTTTGATTCATAAGCTTTGTTTTAATGTGTTTTGATTGAATTTCGATTGAAAAAAATTTTGTTTGAATGTGTTTACTTTCTTTTGAGTGAAAAATACTTTGTCTGAAGTGTGTTTTACCTTCAATTGTTCAAACAGCTATTGTTTTGAATTGTTACTTTATTTTTGATTCAAAAAGCTTGTTTGGGAATGTTTGACTTTTCTTTTGATTCAAAAAGCTATTGTTGAATGTTAGGACTTTTCTTTGATTCATAAAAAACTTGTTTGACTGTGTTTTACTATTTTTCATTCAAAAAGATATTGTTAGAATGTGTTTGACTTTTTTGCATAATAAAGCTTGTTGGATTGTGTTTAAATTTCGTTAGTATTTTCAAAAGATTGTTTTGAATGTGTTATGACTTCTTTGAATCAAAAAGCTTTGCTTGAATGGTTTGACCTTTCATATTGATTCAAAGTATGGATTTTTCGTGTTTTGACTTTATTTTGATTCAAAACTTTGTTGCGATATTTTTTGACTTTTCTTTTGATTCAAAAAGCTTTGTTTTGAATGTGTTGACTTTCTTTTGATTCAAAAGCTTTTTGTGTTTACTTTCTTTTGATTCAAAAAAATTTGTTTGAATGTGTTTTACTTTTCTCGATTCAAAAAGAATTGTTAGAATGTGTTTGACTTTCCTTTGATTCATAAAGCTTTGTTTGAATTCGTTTGACTGAATTTCGATCTAAAAAGAAATGGGTTTGACTCTCATTTATTCAAAAAGATTTATTTGAATGTGTTTGATTTTCATTTGATTAAAAAATCTTTGTTTGAATGCATTTAACTATCATTTGATTAAAAAAGCTATATTTGAATGTGTTTGAAAAACTTTTTTGAATGTGATTGACTTTCAATTTGATTCAACAACCTTTGTTTCAATGTGTTTGATTTTCATTTGATTCAAAACGCAATGTTTTAATATGTTTGACTTTCATATGATTTAAAAATATTTGTTTGAATGTGTTTGACTTTCATTTGATTCAAAAAGCTTTTTTGAATGTGTTTGACTTTCAGTTGACTCTAAAAGCTTTGCTTGAATGTTTTTAACTTTCATTTGATTCAAAAAGCTTTTTTGAATGTATTTGACTTTCATTTGATTTAAAAACTTTTTTTGAATGTGTTTGACTTTATTTCGATTCAAAAAGATTTATTTGAATGTGTTTTGAGTTTCATTTGATTCAAAAAGCTATGTTTGAATGTTTGACTTTCATTTGATTCAAAAAGCTATGTTTGAATATGTTTGACTTTCATATGATTTAAAAATATTTGTTTGAATGTGTTTCATTTTTTTCGATTCAAAAGAATTGTTTGAATGTGTTTGACTTTCTTTTGATTCATAAAGCTTTGTTTGAATGTGTTTGGCTGTATTTCGATCTAAAAAGATTTGTTTGAATGTGTTTAAATTTCATTTGATTCAAAAAGCTTTGTTTGAATATGTTTGACTTTCATTTGATTCAAAAAGCTTTGTTTGAATGTGTTTGACTTTATTTCAAACAAAAAGATTTATTTGAAAGTTTTACTTTCATTTGATTCAAAAAGCTGTGTTTGACTTTCATTTGATTCAAAAAGCTTTTTCTGAATGTGTTTGACTTTCATTTGATTCAAAAAGCTTTGTTTGAATATCTTTCACTTTCATTTTATTCAAAAAGCTATCTTTTATTGTGTTTGGCTTTCATTTGATTTTGGAAGATTTGTTTGAATCTGTTGTTTTTTTTAATGTGTTATTTTTTTTTTTGATTCTAAAAGAATTCTTTGAATGTGTTTAAATTTCATTTGATTCAAAAAGCTATGTTTGAATGTGTTTGACTGTATTTCGATTCAAAAAGATTTGTTTGAATGTTTTTCACTTTCAATTTAATTCAAAAAGCTTTGTTTAAATGTGTTTGTCTTTCATTTGATTCAAAAAGCTATGTTTGAATATATAGGATTTCATATGATTTTAAAAATATTTGTTTGAATGTGTTTGACTTTCATTTGATACAAAAAGCTTTTTTGAATGTGTTTGACTTTCAGTTGATTCTAAAAGCTTTGTTTGAATGTGTTTTAACTTTCATTTGATTCAAAAAGCTTTGTTCGATTGTCTTAACTTCATTTGATTAAAAAAAGATTTGTTTGAATGTGTTTGACTTTTCATTTGATTCAAAAAGCTATAATTTAATGTGTTTGACTTTCTTTTGATTCAAAAAAGCTATATTTGAATGTGTTTGACTTTTGTTTGATTCAAAAAACTTTGTTTGAATGTGTTTGACTTTATTTCGATTCAAAAAGATTTATTTTAATGTGTTTAACTTTCATTTGATTCAAAAAGCTTTATTTGAATGTGTTTGACTTTCATTTGATTCAAAAAGCTATGTTTGAATGTGTTTGACTTTCATTTGATTTAAAATGAGTTTTTTTGAACGTATTTAAATTTCATTTTATTCAAAAAGCTTTGTTTGAATGTGTTTGACTTTCATTTGATTCAAAAAGCTTTGTTTGAATGTTTTTTACTTTATTTCGATTCAAAAAGAGTAATTTGAATGTGTTTGACTTTCATTTGATTCAAAAAGTTTGTTTGAATGTGTTAAACTTTCATTTAATTCAAAAAGCTTTGTTTGAATGTATTTAACTTTCATTTGATACAAAAAGCTTTGTTTGAATGTGTTTTGACTGTATTTCGATCTAAAAAGCTTTGTTTGAATGTGTTTTGACTTTCATTTAATTTAAAAAGCTATATTTGAATATGTTTGACTTTTATATGGTTTAAAAATATTTACTTGAATGTGTTTTACTTTTTTTTCGATTCAAAAAGAATTGTTAGAATGTGTTTGACTTTCATTTGATTCAAAAAGCTTTGTTTGAATGTGTTTGACTGTATTTCGATTCAAAAAGATTTGTTTGAATGTTTTTAACTTTCAATTTGATTCAAAAAGCTTTGTTTAAATGTGGTTGTCTTTCATTTGATTCAAAAAGCTATGTTTGAATATATAGTATTTCATATGATTTAAAAATTTTTGTTTGAATGTGTTTGACTTTCATTTGATTCAAAAAGCTTTTTTGAATGTGTTTGACTTTCAGTTGATTCTAAAAGCTTTGTTTGAATGTGTTTAACTTTCATTTGATTCAAAAAGCTTTGTTCGATTGTGTTGACTTTCATTTGATTAAAAAAGATTTGTTTGAATGTGTTTGACTTTCATTTGATTCAAAAAGCTATAATTTAATGTGTTTGACTTTCTTTTGATTCAAAAAGCTATATTTGAATGTGTTTGACTTATGTTTGATTCAAAAAGCTTTGTTTGAATGTGTTTGACTTTATTTCGATTCAAAAAGATTTATTTTAATGTGTTTGACTTTCATTTGATTCAAAAATCTTTATTTGAATGTGATTGACTTTCATTTGATTCAAAAAGCTATGTTTGAATGTGTTTGACTTTCATTTGATTTAAAATGATTTTTTTAACGTATTTAAATTTCATTTTATTCAAAAAGCTTTGTTTGAATGTGTTTGACTTTCATTTGATTCAAAAAGCTTTGTTTGAATGTTTTTTACTTTATTTCGATTCAAAAAGAGTAATTTGAATGTGTTTGACCTTCATTTGATTCAAAAAGTTTGTTTGAATGTGTTAAACTTTCATTTAATTCAAAAAGCTTTGTTTGAATGTATTTAACTTTCATTTGATTCAAAAAGCTTTGTTTGAATGTGTTTGACTGTATTTCGATCTAAAAAGCTTTGTTTGAATGTGTTTGACTTTCATTTGATTTAAAAAGCTATATTTGAATATGTTTGACTTTCATATGATTTAAAAATATTTACTTGAATGTGTTTTACTTTTTTTCGATTCAAAAAGAATTGTTAGAATGTGTTTGACTTTCATTTGATTCAAAAAGCTATGTTTGAATGTGTTTGACTGTATTTCGATTCAAAAAGATTTGTTTGAACGTTTTTAATTTTCAATTTGATTCAAAAAGCTTTGTTTAAATGTGTTTGTCTTTCATTTGATTCAAAAAGCTATGTTTGAATATATAGTATTTCATATGATTTAAAAATATTTGTTTGAATGTGTTTCACTTTCATTTGATTCAAAAAGCTTTTTTGAATGTGTTTGACTTTCAGTTGATTCTAAAAGCTTTGTTTGAATGTGTTTAACTTTCATTTGATTCAAAAAGCTTTGTTCGATTGTGTTGACTTTCATTTGATTAAAAAAGATTTGTTTGAATGTGTTTGACTTTCATTTGATTCAAAAAGCTATAATTTAATGTGTTTGACTTTCATTTGATTCAAAAAGCTATATTTGAATGTGTTTGACTTTTGTTTGATTCAAAAAGCTTTGTTTGAATGTGTTTGACTTTATTTCGATTCAAAAAGATTTATTTTAATATGTTTGACTTTCATTTGATTCAAAAAGCTTTATTTGAATGTGTTTGACTTTCATTTGATTCAAAAAGCTATGTTTGAATGTGTTTGACTTTCATTTGATTTAAAATGATTTTTTTGAACGTATTTAAATTTCATTTTATTCAAAAAGCTTTGTTTGAATGTGTTTGACTTTCATTTGATTCAAAAAGCTTTGTTTGAATGTTTTTTACTTTATTTCGATTCAAAAAGAGTAATTTGAATGTGTTTGACCTTCATTTGATTCAAAAAGTTTGTTTGAATGTGTTAAACTTTCATTTAATTCAAAAAGCTTTGTTTGAATGTATTTAACTTTCATTTGATACAAAAAGCTTTGTTTGAATGTGTTTGACTGTATTTCGATCTAAAAAGCTTTGTTTGAATGTGTTTGACTTTCATTTAATTTAAAAAGCTATATTTGAATATGTTTGACTTTCATATGATTTAAAAATATTTACTTGAATGTGTTTTACTTTTTTCGATTCAAAAAGAATTGTTAGAATGTGTTTGACTTTCATTTGATTCAAAAAGCTTTGTTTGAATGTGTTTGACTCTCATTTGGTTCAAAAAGCTTTGTTTGAATGTGTTTGACTTTCTTTTGATTCATAAAGCTTTGTTTGAATGTGTTTGATTGAATTTCGATTTAAAAAGATTTGTTTGAATGTGTTTGACTTTCTTTTGAGTGAAAAAACTTTGTTTGAATGTGTTTGACCTTCATTTGATTCAAAAAGCTATGTTTGAATTTGTTTGACTTTATTTTGATTCAAAAAGCTTTGTTTGAATGTGTTTGACTTTCTTTTGATTCAAAAAGCTATGTTTGAATGTGTTAGACTTTCTTTTGATTCAAAAAACTTTGTTTGACTGTGTTTTACTATTTTTCGATTCATAAAGAATTGTTAGAATGTGTTTGACTTTCTTTTGATTCATAAAGCTTTGTTTGAATGTGTTTAAATTTCAGTTGATTCAAAAAGCTTTGTTTGAATGTGTTTGACTTTCATTTGAATCAAAAAGCTTTGCTTGAATGTGTTTGACTTTCATTTGATTCAAAAAGCTATGTTTGAATGTGTTTGACTTTATTTTGATTCAAAAATCTTTGTTCGAATGTGTTTGACTTTCTTTTGATTCAAAAAGCTTTGTTTGAATGTGTTTGACTTTCTTTTGATTCAAAAAGCTTTGCTTTAATGTGTTTACTTTCTTTTGATTCAAAAAAATTTGTTTGAATGTGTTTTACTTTTCTCGATTCAAAAAGAATTGTTAGAATGTGTTTGACTTTCCTTTGATTCATAAAGCTTTGTTTGAATTCGTTTGACTGAATTTCGATCTAAAAAGATTTGTTTGAATGGGTTTGACTCTCATTTATTCAAAAAGATTTATTTGAATGTGTTTGATTTTCATTTGATTAAAAAATCTTTGTTTGAATGCATTTAACTATCATTTGATTAAAAAAGCTATATTTGAATGTGTTTGACTGTATTTCGATGCCAAAAACTTTGTTTGAATGTGATTGACTTTCAATTTGATTCAACAACCTTTGTTTCAATGTGTTTGATTTTCATTTGATTCAAAACGCAATGTTTTAATATGTTTGACTTTCATATGATTTAAAAATATTTGTTTGAATGTGTTTGACTTTCATTTGATTCAAAAAGCTTTTTTGAATGTGTTTGACTTTCAGTTGACTCTAAAAGCTTTGCTTGAATGTTTTTAACTTTCATTTGATTCAAAAAGCTTTTTTTGAATGTATTTGACTTTCATTTGATTTAAAAACTTTTTTTGAATGTGTTTGACTTTATTTCGATTCAAAAAGATTTATTTGAATGTGTTTGAGTTTCATTTGATTCAAAAAGCTATGTTTGAATGTGTTTGACTTTCATTTGATTCAAAAAGCTATGTTTGAATATGTTTGACTTTCATATGATTTAAAAATATTTGTTTGAATGTGTTTCATTTTTTTCGATTCAAAAGAATTGTTTGAATGTGTTTGACTTTCTTTTGATTCATAAAGCTTTGTTTGAATGTGTTTGGCTGTATTTCGATCTAAAAAGATTTGTTTGAATGTGTTTAAATTTCATTTGATTCAAAAAGCTTTGTTTGAATATGTTTGACTTTCATTTGATTCAAAAAGCTTTGTTTGAATGTGTTTGACTTTATTTCAAACAAAAAGATTTATTTGAAAGTTTTTTACTTTCATTTGATTCAAAAAGCTGTGTTTGACTTTCATTTGATTCAAAAAGCTTTTTCTGAATGTGTTTGACTTTCATTTGATTCAAAAAGCTTTGTTTGAATATCTTTCACTTTCATTTTATTCAAAAAGCTATCTTTTATTGTGTTTGGCTTTCATTTGATTTTGGAAGATTTGTTTGAATCTGTTGTTTTTTTTAATGTGTTATTTTTTTTTTGATTCTAAAAGAATTCTTTGAATGTGTTTAAATTTCATTTGATTCAAAAAGCTATGTTTGAATGTGTTTGACTGTATTTCGATTCAAAAAGATTTGTTTGAATGTTTTTCACTTTCAATTTAATTCAAAAAGCTTTGTTTAAATGTGTTTGTCTTTCATTTGATTCAAAAAGCTATGTTTGAATATATAGGATTTCATATGATTTAAAAATATTTGTTTGAATGTGTTTGACTTTCATTTGATACAAAAAGCTTTTTTGAATGTGTTTGACTTTCAGTTGATTCTAAAAGCTTTGTTTGAATGTGTTTAACTTTCATTTGATTCAAAAAGCTTTGTTCGATTGTCTTAACTTTCATTTGATTAAAAAAGATTTGTTTGAATGTGTTTGACTTTCATTTGATTCAAAAAGCTATAATTTAATGTGTTTGACTTTCTTTTGATTCAAAAAGCTATATTTGAATGTGTTTGACTTTTGTTTGATTCAAAAAACTTTGTTTGAATGTGTTTGACTTTATTTCGATTCAAAAAGATTTATTTTAATGTGTTTAACTTTCATTTGATTCAAAAAGCTTTATTTGAATGTGTTTGACTTTCATTTGATTCAAAAAGCTATGTTTGAATGTGTTTGACTTTCATTTGATTTAAAATGAGTTTTTTTGAACGTATTTAAATTTCATTTTATTCAAAAAGCTTTGTTTGAATGTGTTTGACTTTCATTTGATTCAAAAAGCTTTGTTTGAATGTTTTTTACTTTATTTCGATTCAAAAAGAGTAATTTGAATGTGTTTGACTTTCATTTGATTCAAAAAGTTTGTTTGAATGTGTTAAACTTTCATTTAATTCAAAAAGCTTTGTTTGAATGTATTTAACTTTCATTTGATACAAAAAGCTTTGTTTGAATGTGTTTGACTGTATTTCGATCTAAAAAGCTTTGTTTGAATGTGTTTGACTTTCATTTAATTTAAAAAGCTATATTTGAATATGTTTGACTTTTATATGGTTTAAAAATATTTACTTGAATGTGTTTTACTTTTTTTCGATTCAAAAAGAATTGTTAGAATGTGTTTGACTTTCATTTGATTCAAAAAGCTTTGTTTGAATGTGTTTGACTGTATTTCGATTCAAAAAGATTTGTTTGAATGTTTTTAACTTTCAATTTGATTCAAAAAGCTTTGTTTAAATGTGGTTGTCTTTCATTTGATTCAAAAAGCTATGTTTGAATATATAGTATTTCATATGATTTAAAAATTTTTGTTTGAATGTGTTTGACTTTCATTTGATTCAAAAAGCTTTTTTGAATGTGTTTGACTTTCAGTTGATTCTAAAAGCTTTGTTTGAATGTGTTTAACTTTCATTTGATTCAAAAAGCTTTGTTCGATTGTGTTGACTTTCATTTGATTAAAAAAGATTTGTTTGAATGTGTTTGACTTTCATTTGATTCAAAAAGCTATAATTTAATGTGTTTGACTTTCTTTTGATTCAAAAAGCTATATTTGAATGTGTTTGACTTATGTTTGATTCAAAAAGCTTTGTTTGAATGTGTTTGACTTTATTTCGATTCAAAAAGATTTATTTTAATGTGTTTGACTTTCATTTGATTCAAAAATCTTTATTTGAATGTGATTGACTTTCATTTGATTCAAAAAGCTATGTTTGAATGTGTTTGACTTTCATTTGATTTAAAATGATTTTTTTAACGTATTTAAATTTCATTTTATTCAAAAAGCTTTGTTTGAATGTGTTTGACTTTCATTTGATTCAAAAAGCTTTGTTTGAATGTTTTTTACTTTATTTCGATTCAAAAAGAGTAATTTGAATGTGTTTGACCTTCATTTGATTCAAAAAGTTTGTTTGAATGTGTTAAACTTTCATTTAATTCAAAAAGCTTTGTTTGAATGTATTTAACTTTCATTTGATTCAAAAAGCTTTGTTTGAATGTGTTTGACTGTATTTCGATCTAAAAAGCTTTGTTTGAATGTGTTTGACTTTCATTTGATTTAAAAAGCTATATTTGAATATGTTTGACTTTCATATGATTTAAAAATATTTACTTGAATGTGTTTTACTTTTTTTCGATTCAAAAAGAATTGTTAGAATGTGTTTGACTTTCATTTGATTCAAAAAGCTATGTTTGAATGTGTTTGACTGTATTTCGATTCAAAAAGATTTGTTTGAACGTTTTTAATTTTCAATTTGATTCAAAAAGCTTTGTTTAAATGTGTTTGTCTTTCATTTGATTCAAAAAGCTATGTTTGAATATATAGTATTTCATATGATTTAAAAATATTTGTTTGAATGTGTTTCACTTTCATTTGATTCAAAAAGCTTTTTTGAATGTGTTTGACTTTCAGTTGATTCTAAAAGCTTTGTTTGAATGTGTTTAACTTTCATTTGATTCAAAAAGCTTTGTTCGATTGTGTTGACTTTCATTTGATTAAAAAAGATTTGTTTGAATGTGTTTGACTTTCATTTGATTCAAAAAGCTATAATTTAATGTGTTTGACTTTCATTTGATTCAAAAAGCTATATTTGAATGTGTTTGACTTTTGTTTGATTCAAAAAGCTTTGTTTGAATGTGTTTGACTTTATTTCGATTCAAAAAGATTTATTTTAATATGTTTGACTTTCATTTGATTCAAAAAGCTTTATTTGAATGTGTTTGACTTTCATTTGATTCAAAAAGCTATGTTTGAATGTGTTTGACTTTCATTTGATTTAAAATGATTTTTTTGAACGTATTTAAATTTCATTTTATTCAAAAAGCTTTGTTTGAATGTGTTTGACTTTCATTTGATTCAAAAAGCTTTGTTTGAATGTTTTTTACTTTATTTCGATTCAAAAAGAGTAATTTGAATGTGTTTGACCTTCATTTGATTCAAAAAGTTTGTTTGAATGTGTTAAACTTTCATTTAATTCAAAAAGCTTTGTTTGAATGTATTTAACTTTCATTTGATACAAAAAGCTTTGTTTGAATGTGTTTGACTGTATTTCGATCTAAAAAGCTTTGTTTGAATGTGTTTGACTTTCATTTAATTTAAAAAGCTATATTTGAATATGTTTGACTTTCATATGATTTAAAAATATTTACTTGAATGTGTTTTACTTTTTTCGATTCAAAAAGAATTGTTAGAATGTGTTTGACTTTCATTTGATTCAAAAAGCTTTGTTTGAATGTGTTTGACTCTCATTTGGTTCAAAAAGCTTTGTTTGAATGTGTTTGACTTTCTTTTGATTCATAAAGCTTTGTTTGAATGTGTTTGATTGAATTTCGATTTAAAAAGATTTGTTTGAATGTGTTTGACTTTCTTTTGAGTGAAAAAACTTTGTTTGAATGTGTTTGACCTTCATTTGATTCAAAAAGCTATGTTTGAATTTGTTTGACTTTATTTTGATTCAAAAAGCTTTGTTTGAATGTGTTTGACTTTCTTTTGATTCAAAAAGCTATGTTTGAATGTGTTAGACTTTCTTTTGATTCAAAAAACTTTGTTTGACTGTGTTTTACTATTTTTCGATTCATAAAGAATTGTTAGAATGTGTTTGACTTTCTTTTGATTCATAAAGCTTTGTTTGAATGTGTTTAAATTTCAGTTGATTCAAAAAGCTTTGTTTGAATGTGTTTGACTTTCATTTGAATCAAAAAGCTTTGCTTGAATGTGTTTGACTTTCATTTGATTCAAAAAGCTATGTTTGAATGTGTTTGACTTTATTTTGATTCAAAAATCTTTGTTCGAATGTGTTTGACTTTCTTTTGATTCAAAAAGCTTTGTTTGAATGTGTTTGACTTTCTTTTGATTCAAAAAGCTTTGCTTTAATGTGTTTACTTTCTTTTGATTCAAAAAAATTTGTTTGAATGTGTTTTACTTTTCTCGATTCAAAAAGAATTGTTAGAATGTGTTTGACTTTCCTTTGATTCATAAAGCTTTGTTTGAATTCGTTTGACTGAATTTCGATCTAAAAAGATTTGTTTGAATGGGTTTGACTCTCATTTATTCAAAAAGATTTATTTGAATGTGTTTGATTTTCATTTGATTAAAAAATCTTTGTTTGAATGCATTTAACTATCATTTGATTAAAAAAGCTATATTTGAATGTGTTTGACTGTATTTCGATGCCAAAAACTTTGTTTGAATGTGATTGACTTTCAATTTGATTCAACAACCTTTGTTTCAATGTGTTTGATTTTCATTTGATTCAAAACGCAATGTTTTAATATGTTTGACTTTCATATGATTTAAAAATATTTGTTTGAATGTGTTTGACTTTCATTTGATTCAAAAAGCTTTTTTGAATGTGTTTGACTTTCAGTTGACTCTAAAAGCTTTGCTTGAATGTTTTTAACTTTCATTTGATTCAAAAAGCTTTTTTTGAATGTATTTGACTTTCATTTGATTTAAAAACTTTTTTTGAATGTGTTTGACTTTATTTCGATTCAAAAAGATTTATTTGAATGTGTTTGAGTTTCATTTGATTCAAAAAGCTATGTTTGAATGTGTTTGACTTTCATTTGATTCAAAAAGCTATGTTTGAATATGTTTGACTTTCATATGATTTAAAAATATTTGTTTGAATGTGTTTCATTTTTTTCGATTCAAAAGAATTGTTTGAATGTGTTTGACTTTCTTTTGATTCATAAAGCTTTGTTTGAATGTGTTTGGCTGTATTTCGATCTAAAAAGATTTGTTTGAATGTGTTTAAATTTCATTTGATTCAAAAAGCTTTGTTTGAATATGTTTGACTTTCATTTGATTCAAAAAGCTTTGTTTGAATGTGTTTGACTTTATTTCAAACAAAAAGATTTATTTGAAAGTTTTTTACTTTCATTTGATTCAAAAAGCTGTGTTTGACTTTCATTTGATTCAAAAAGCTTTTTCTGAATGTGTTTGACTTTCATTTGATTCAAAAAGCTTTGTTTGAATATCTTTCACTTTCATTTTATTCAAAAAGCTATCTTTTATTGTGTTTGGCTTTCATTTGATTTTGGAAGATTTGTTTGAATCTGTTGTTTTTTTTAATGTGTTATTTTTTTTTTTGATTCTAAAAGAATTCTTTGAATGTGTTTAAATTTCATTTGATTCAAAAAGCTATGTTTGAATGTGTTTGACTGTATTTCGATTCAAAAAGATTTGTTTGAATGTTTTTCACTTTCAATTTGATTCAAAAAGCTTTGTTTAAATGTGTTTGTCTTTCATTTGATTCAAAAAGCTATGTTTGAATATATAGGATTTCATATGATTTAAAAATATTTGTTTGAATGTGTTTGACTTTCATTTGATACAAAAAGCTTTTTTGAATGTGTTTGACTTTCAGTTGATTCTAAAAGCTTTGTTTGAATGTGTTTAACTTTCATTTGATTCAAAAAGCTTTGTTCGATTGTCTTAACTTTCATTTGATTAAAAAAGATTTGTTTGAATGTGTTTGACTTTCATTTGATTCAAAAAGCTATAATTTAATGTGTTTGACTTTCTTTTGATTCAAAAAGCTATATTTGAATGTGTTTGACTTTTGTTTGATTCAAAAAACTTTGTTTGAATGTGTTTGACTTTATTTCGATTCAAAAAGATTTATTTTAATGTGTTTAACTTTCATTTGATTCAAAAAGCTTTATTTGAATGTGTTTGACTTTCATTTGATTCAAAAAGCTATGTTTGAATGTGTTTGACTTTCATTTGATTTAAAATGAGTTTTTTTGAACGTATTTAAATTTCATTTTATTCAAAAAGCTTTGTTTGAATGTGTTTGACTTTCATTTGATTCAAAAAGCTTTGTTTGAATGTTTTTTACTTTATTTCGATTCAAAAAGAGTAATTTGAATGTGTTTGACTTTCATTTGATTCAAAAAGTTTGTTTGAATGTGTTAAACTTTCATTTAATTCAAAAAGCTTTGTTTGAATGTATTTAACTTTCATTTGATACAAAAAGCTTTGTTTGAATGTGTTTGACTGTATTTCGATCTAAAAAGCTTTGTTTGAATGTGTTTGACTTTCATTTAATTTAAAAAGCTATATTTGAATATGTTTGACTTTCATATGGTTTAAAAATATTTACTTGAATGTGTTTTACTTTTTTTCGATTCAAAAAGAATTGTTAGAATGTGTTTGACTTTCATTTGATTCAAAAAGCTTTGTTTGAATGTGTTTGACTCTCATTTGGTTCAAAAAGCTTTGTTTGAATGTGTTTGACTTTCTTTTGATTCATAAAGCTTTGTTTGAATGTGTTTGATTGAATTTCAATTTAAAAAGATTTGTTTGAATGTGTTTGACTTTCATTTGAGTCAAAAAGCTTTGTTTGAATGTGTTTGACCTTCATTTGATTCAAAAAGCTATGTTTGAATTTGTTTGACTTTATTTTGATTCAAAAAGCTTTGTTTGAATGTGTTTGACTTTCTTTTAATTCAAAAAGCTTTGTTTGAATGTGTTTGACTTTCTTTTGATTCAAAAAACTTTGTTTGACTGTGTTTTACTATTTTTCGATTCATAAAGAATTGTTAGAATGTGTTTGACTTTCTTTTGATTCGTAAAGCTTTGTTTGAATGTGTTTAAATTTCAGTTGATTCAAAAAGCTTTGTTTGAATGTGTTTAACTTTCATTTGAATCAAAAAGCTTTTTTTGATATGTTTGACTTTTTTCGATTCAAAAAGATTTATTTGAATGTGTTTAACTTTCATTTAATTAAAAAAGTTTTCTTTGAAAGTGTTTGACTTTCATTTGATTCAAAAAGCTATGTTTGAATAAGTTTGTCTTTCATATGATTTAAAAATATTTTTTTGTATGTGTTTGACTTTCATTTGATTCGAAAAGCTTTGTTTGAATGTATTTGACATTCTTTTGATTCAAAAAGCTTTCTTTGAATGATTTTTAGTTTCTTTCGATTCAAAAAGAATTGTGAGAATGTGTTCGACTTTCTTTTGATTCATAAAACTTTTTTTGAATGTGCTTGATTTTATTTCGATCTAAAAAGATTTCTTTGAATGTGTTTAACTTTCATTTGATTCAAAAAGCTTTTTTTGAATGTGTTTGACTTTCATTTGATTCAAAAAGCTATGTTTGAATGTGTTTGACTTTATTTTGATTCAAAAAGCTTTGTTCGAATGTGTTTGACTTTCTTTTGATTCAAAAAGCTTTGTTTAAATGTGTTTGACTTTCATTTGATTCAAAAAGCTTTTTTGAATGTGTTTGACTTTCAGTTGATTCTAAAAGCTTTGTTTGAATGTGTTTAACTGTCATTTGATTCAAAAAGCTTTGTTCGATTGTGTTGACTTTCATTTGATTAAAAAAGATTTGTTTGAATGTGTTTAACTTTCATTTGATTCAAAAAGCTATAATTTAATGTGTTTGACTTTCTTTTGATTCAAAAAGCTATATTTGAATGTGTTTGACTTATGTTTGATTCAAAAAGCTTTGTTTGAATGTGTTTGACTTTATTTCGATTCAAAAAGATTTATTTTAATGTGTTTGACTTTCATTTGATTCAAAAATCTTTATTTGAATGTGATTGACTTTCATTTGATTCAAAAAGCTATGTTTGAATGTGTTTGACTTTCATTTGATTTAAAATGATTTTTTTTAACGTATTTAAATTTCTTTTTATTCAAAAAGCTTTGTTTGAATGTGTTTGACTTTCATTTGATTCAAAAAGCTTTGTTTGAATGTTTTTTTACTTTATTTCGATTCAAAAAGAGTAATTTGAATGTGTTTGACCTTCATTTGATTCAAAAAGTTTGTTTGAATGTGTTAAACTTTCATTTAATTCAAAAAGCTTTGTTTGAATGTATTTAACTTTCATTTGATACAAAAAGCTTTGTTTGAATGTGTTTGACTGTATTTCGATCTAAAAAGCTTTGTTTGAATGTGTTTGACTTTCATTTGATTTAAAAAGCTATATTTGAATATGTTTGACTTTCATATGATTTAAAAATATTTACTTGAATGTGTTTTACTTTTTTTCGATTCAAAAAGAATTGTTAGAATGTGTTTGACTTTCATTTGATTCAAAAAGCTATGTTTGAATGTGTTTGACTGTATTTCGATTCAAAAAGATTTGTTTGAACGTTTTTAACTTTCAATTTGATTCAAAAAGCTTTGTTTAAATGTGTTTGTCTTTCATTTGATTCAAAAAGCTATGTTTGAATATATAGTATTTCATATGATTTAAAAATATTTGTTTGAATGTGTTTCACTTTCATTTGATTCAAAAAGCTTTTTTGAATGTGTTTGACTTTCAGTTGATTCTAAAAGCTTTGTTTGAATGTGTTTAACTTTCATTTGATTCAAAAAGCTTTGTTCGATTGTGTTGACTTTCATTTGATTAAAAAAGATTTGTTTGAATGTGTTTGACTTTCATTTGATTCAAAAAGCTATAATTTAATGTGTTTGACTTTCATTTGATTCAAAAAGCTATATTTGAATGTGTTTGACTTTTATTTGATTCAAAAAGCTTTGTTTGAATGTGTTTGACTTTATTTCGATTCAAAAAGATATATTTTAATATGTTTGACTTTCATTTGATTCAAAAAGCTTTATTTGAATGTGTTTGACTTTCATTTGATTCAAAAAGCTATGTTTGAATGTGTTTGACTTTCATTTGATTTAAAATGATTTTTTTGAACGTATTTAAATTTCATTTTATTCAAAAAGCTTTGTTTGAATGTGTTTGACTTTCATTTGATTCAAAAAGCTTTGTTTGAATGTTTTTTACTTTATTTCGATTCAAAAAGAGTAATTTGAATGTGTTTGACCTTCATTTGATTCAAAAAGTTTGTTTGAATGTGTTAAACTTTCATTTAATTCAAAAAGCTTTGTTTGAATGTATTTAACTTTCATTTGATACAAAAAGCTTTGTTTGAATGTGTTTGACTGTATTTCGATCTAAAAAGCTTTGTTTGAATGTGTTTGACTTTCATTTAATTTAAAAAGCTATATTTGAATATGTTTGACTTTCATATGATTTAAAAATATTTACTTGAATGTGTTTTACTTTTTTCGATTCAAAAAGAATTGTTAGAATGTGTTTGACTTTCATTTGATTCAAAAAGCTTTGTTTGAATGTGTTTGACTCTCATTTGGTTCAAAAAGCTTTGTTTGAATGTGTTTGACTTTCTTTTGATTCATAAAGCTTTGTTTGAATGTGTTTGATTGAATTTCGATTTAAAAAGATTTGTTTGAATGTGTTTGACTTTCTTTTGAGTGAAAAAACTTTGTTTGAATGTGTTTGACCTTCATTTGATTCAAAAAGCTATGTTTGAATTTGTTTGACTTTATTTTGATTCAAAAAGCTTTGTTTGAATGTGTTTGACTTTCTTTTGATTCAAAAAGCTATGTTTGAATGTGTTAGACTTTCTTTTGATTCAAAAAACTTTGTTTGACTGTGTTTTACTATTTTTCGATTCATAAAGAATTGTTAGAATGTGTTTGACTTTCTTTTGATTCATAAAGCTTTGTTTGAATGTGTTTAAATTTCAGTTGATTCAAAAAGCTTTGTTTGAATGTGTTTGACTTTCATTTGAATCAAAAAGCTTTGCTTGAATGTGTTTGACTTTCATTTGATTCAAAAAGCTATGTTTGAATGTGTTTGACTTTATTTTGATTCAAAAATCTTTGTTCGAATGTGTTTGACTTTCTTTTGATTCAAAAAGCTTTGTTTGAATGTGTTTGACTTTCTTTTGATTCAAAAAGCTTTGCTTTAATGTGTTTACTTTCTTTTGATTCAAAAAAATTTGTTTGAATGTGTTTTACTTTTCTCGATTCAAAAAGAATTGTTAGAATGTGTTTGACTTTCCTTTGATTCATAAAGCTTTGTTTGAATTCGTTTGACTGAATTTCGATCTAAAAAGATTTGTTTGAATGGGTTTGACTCTCATTTATTCAAAAAGATTTATTTGAATGTGTTTGATTTTCATTTGATTAAAAAATCTTTGTTTGAATGCATTTAACTATCATTTGATTAAAAAAGCTATATTTGAATGTGTTTGACTGTATTTCGATGCCAAAAACTTTGTTTGAATGTGATTGACTTTCAATTTGATTCAACAACCTTTGTTTCAATGTGTTTGATTTTCATTTGATTCAAAACGCAATGTTTTAATATGTTTGACTTTCATATGATTTAAAAATATTTGTTTGAATGTGTTTGACTTTCATTTGATTCAAAAAGCTTTTTTGAATGTGTTTGACTTTCAGTTGACTCTAAAAGCTTTGCTTGAATGTTTTTAACTTTCATTTGATTCAAAAAGCTTTTTTTGAATGTATTTGACTTTCATTTGATTTAAAAACTTTTTTTGAATGTGTTTGACTTTATTTCGATTCAAAAAGATTTATTTGAATGTGTTTGAGTTTCATTTGATTCAAAAAGCTATGTTTGAATGTGTTTGACTTTCATTTGATTCAAAAAGCTATGTTTGAATATGTTTGACTTTCATATGATTTAAAAATATTTGTTTGAATGTGTTTCATTTTTTTCGATTCAAAAGAATTGTTTGAATGTGTTTGACTTTCTTTTGATTCATAAAGCTTTGTTTGAATGTGTTTGGCTGTATTTCGATCTAAAAAGATTTGTTTGAATGTGTTTAAATTTCATTTGATTCAAAAAGCTTTGTTTGAATATGTTTGACTTTCATTTGATTCAAAAAGCTTTGTTTGAATGTGTTTGACTTTATTTCAAACAAAAAGATTTATTTGAAAGTTTTTTACTTTCATTTGATTCAAAAAGCTGTGTTTGACTTTCATTTGATTCAAAAAGCTTTTTCTGAATGTGTTTGACTTTCATTTGATTCAAAAAGCTTTGTTTGAATATCTTTCACTTTCATTTTATTCAAAAAGCTATCTTTTATTGTGTTTGGCTTTCATTTGATTTTGGAAGATTTGTTTGAATCTGTTGTTTTTTTTAATGTGTTATTTTTTTTTTGATTCTAAAAGAATTCTTTGAATGTGTTTAAATTTCATTTGATTCAAAAAGCTATGTTTGAATGTGTTTGACTGTATTTCGATTCAAAAAGATTTGTTTGAATGTTTTTCACTTTCAATTTGATTCAAAAAGCTTTGTTTAAATGTGTTTGTCTTTCATTTGATTCAAAAAGCTATGTTTGAATATATAGGATTTCATATGATTTAAAAATATTTGTTTGAATGTGTTTGACTTTCATTTGATTCAAAAAGCTTTTTTGAATGTGTTTGACTTTCAGTTGATTCTAAAAGCTTTGTTTGAATGTGTTTAACTTTCATTTGATTCAAAAAGCTTTGTTCGATTGTCTTAACTTTCATTTGATTAAAAAAGATTTGTTTGAATGTGTTTGACTTTCATTTGATTCAAAAAGCTATAATTTAATGTGTTTGACTTTCTTTTGATTCAAAAAGCTATATTTGAATGTGTTTGACTTTTGTTTGATTCAAAAAACTTTGTTTGAATGTGTTTGACTTTATTTCGATTCAAAAAGATTTATTTTAATGTGTTTAACTTTCATTTGATTCAAAAAGCTTTATTTGAATGTGTTTGACTTTCATTTGAATCAAAAAGCTATGTTTGAATGTGTTTGACTTTCATTTGATTTAAAATGAGTTTTTTTGAACGTATTTAAATTTTATTTTATTCAAAAAGCTTTGTTTGAAAGTGTTTGACTTTCATTTGATTCAAAAAGCTTTGTTTGAATGTTTTTTACTTTATTTCGATTCAAAAAGAGTAATTTGAATGTGTTTGACTTTCATTTGATTCAAAAAGTTTGTTTGAATGTGTTAAACTTTCATTTAATTCAAAAAGCTTTGTTTGAATGTATTTAACTTTCATTTGATACAAAAAGCTTTGTTTGAATGTGTTTGACTGTATTTCGATCTAAAAAGCTTTGTTTGAATGTGTTTGACTTTCATTTGATTTAAAAAGCTATATTTGAATATGTTTGACTTTCATATGGTTTAAAAATATTTACTTGAATGTGTTTTACTTTTTTTCGATTCAAAAAGAATTGTTAGAATGTGTTTGACTTTCATTTGATTCAAAAAGCTTTGTTTGAATGTGTTTGACTCTCATTTGGTTCAAAAAGCTTTGTTTGAATGTGTTTGACTTTCTTTTGATTCATAAAGCTTTGTTTGAATGTGTTTGATTGAATTTCGATTTAAAAAGATTTGTTTGAATGTGTTTGACTTTCATTTGAGTCAAAAAGCTTTGTTTGAATGTGTTTGACCTTCATTTGATTCAAAAAGCTATGTTTGAATTTGTTTGACTTTATTTTGATTCAAAAAGCTTTGTTTGAATGTGTTTGACTTTCTTTTAATTCAAAAAGCTTTGTTTGAATGTGTTAGACTTTCTTTTGATTCAAAAAACTTTGTTTGACTGTGTTTTACTATTTTTCGATTCATAAAGAATTGTTAGAATGTGTTTGACTTTCTTTTGATTCGTAAAGCTTTGTTTGAATGTGTTTAAATTTCAGTTGATTCAAAAAGCTTTGTTTGAATGTGTTTGACTTTCATTTGAATCAAAAAGCTTTTTTTGATATGTTTGACTTTTTTCGATTCAAAAAGATTTATTTGAATGTGTTTAACTTTCATTTAATTAAAAAAGTTTTCTTTGAAAGTGTTTGACTTTCATTTGATTCAAAAAGCTATGTTTGAATAAGTTTGTCTTTCATATGATTTAAAAATAATTTTTTGTATGTGTTTGACTTTCATTTGATTCAAAAAGCTTTGTTTGAATGTATTTGACATTCTTTTGATTCAAAAAGCTTTCTTTGAATGATTTTTAGTTTCTTTCGATTCAAAAAGAATTGTGAGAATGTGTTCGACTTTCTTTTGATTCATAAAACTTTTTTTGAATGTGCTTGATTTTATTTCGATCTAAAAAGATTTCTTTGAATGTGTTTAACTTTCATTTGATTCAAAAAGCTTTTTTTGAATGTGTTTGACTTTCATTTGATTCAAAAAGCTATGTTTGAATGTGTTTGACTTTATTTTGATTCAAAAAGCTTTGTTCGAATGTGTTTGACTTTCTTTTGATTCAAAAAGCTTTGTTTGAATGTGTTTGACTTTCTTTTGATTCAAAAAACTTTGTTTGAATTTGTTTCACTTAATTTCGATCTAAAAAGATTTGTTTGAATGTGTTTGACGTTTTTTCTATTCTAAAAGAATTGTTAGAATGTGTTTGAATTTCTTTTGATTCATAAAGCTTTGTTTGAATTTGTTTCAATTAATTTCGATCTAAAAAGATTTGTTTGAATGTGTTTGACGTTCATTTGATTTAAAAATCTTTGTTTGAATGTGTTTGACTTTCATTTGATTCAAAAAGCTATGTTTGATTATGTTTGACTTTCATATGATTTAAAAATATTTGTTTGAATGTGTATTACTTTTTTTCGATTCAAAAGAATTCTTTGAATGTATTTGACTTTCTTTTGATTCATAAAGCTTTGTTTGAATGTGTTTGGCTTTATTTCGATCTAAAAAGATTTGTTTGAATATTTTTAAATTTCATTTGATTCAAAAAGCTTTGTTTGAATGTGTTTGACTTTCATTTGATTCAAAAAGCTTTGTTTGAATGTGTTTGACTTTATTTCAACCAAAAAGATTTATTTGAAAGTTTTTTACTTTCATTTGATTCAAAAAGCTATGTTTGAATGTGTTTGACTGTATTTCGATTCAAAAAGATTTGTTTGAATGTTTTTCACTTTCAATTTGATTCAAAAAGCTTTGTTTAAATGTGTTTGTCTTTCATTTGATTCAAAAAGCTATGTTTGAATATATAGTATTTCATATGATTTAAAAATATTTGTTTGAACGTGTTTGACTTTCATTTTATTCAAAAAGCTTTTTTGAATGTGTTTGACTTTCAGTTGATTCTAAAAGCTTTGTTTGAATGTGTTTAACTTTCATTTGATTCAAAAAGCTTTGTTCGATTGTGTTGACTTTCATTTGATTAAAAAAGATTTGTTTGAATGTGTTTGACTTTCATTTGATTCAAAAAGCTATAATTTAATGTGTTTGACTTTCATTTGATTCAAAAAGCTATATTTGAATGTGTTTGAATTTTGTTTGATTCAAAAAGCTTTGTTTGAATGTGTTTGACTTTATTTCGATTCAAAAAGATTTATTTTAATGTGTTTGACTTTCATTTGATTCAAAAAGCTTTATTTGAATGTGTTTGACTTTCATTTGATTCAAAAAGATATGTTTGAATGTGTTTGACTTTCATTTGATTTAAAATGATTTTTTTCAACGTATTTAGATTTCATTTTATTCAAAAAGCTTTGTTTGAATGTGTTTGACTTTCATTTGATTCAAAAAGCTTTGTTTGAATGTTTTTTACTTTATTTTGATTCAAAAAGAGTAATTTGAATGTGTTTGACTTTCATTTGATTCAAAAAGCTATGTTTGAATGTGTTTGACTTTATTTTGATTCAAAAAGCTTTGTTCGAATGTGTTTGACTTTCTTTTGATTCAAAAAGCTTTGTTTGGATGTGTTAGACTTTCTTTTGATTCAAAAAACTTTGTTTGAATGTGTTTTACTATTTTTCGATTCGTAAAGAATTGTTAGAATGTGTTTGACTTTCTTTTGATTCGTAAAGCTTTGTTTGAATGTGTTTAAATTTCAGGTGATTCAAAAAGATTTGTTTGAATGTGTATGACTTTCATTTGAATCAAAAAGCTTTTTTTAATGTGTTTGACTTTCTTTTGATTCAAAAAGCTTTGCTTTAATGTGTTTACTTTCTTTTGATTCAAAAAAATTTGTTTGAATGTGTTTTACTTTTCTCGATTCAAAAGGAATTGTTAGAATGTGTTTGACTTTCCTTTGATTCATAAAGCTTTGTTTGAATTTGTTTGACTGAATTTCGATGTAAAGAGATTTGTTTGAATGGGTTTGACTCTTATTTATTCAAAAAGATTTATTTGAATGTGTTTGATTTTCATTTGATTCAAAAATCTTTGTTTGAATGCATTTAACTTTAATTTGATTAAAAAAGCTATATTTGAATGTGTTTGACTGTATTTCGATGCCAAAAACTTTGTTTGAATGTGATTGACTTTCAATTTGATTCAACAACCTTTGTTTCAATGTGTTTGATTTTCATTTGATTCAAAACGCAATGTTTTAATATGTTTGACTTTCATATGATTTAAAAATATTTGTTTGAATGTGTTTGACTTTCATTTGATTCAAAAAGCTTTTTTGAATGTGTTTGACTTTCAGTTGACTCTAAAAGCTTTGCTTGAATGTTTTTAACTTTCATTTGATTCAAAAAGCTTTTTTTGAATGTATTTGACTTTCATTTGATTTAAAAACTTTTTTTGAATGTGTTTGACTTTATTTCGATTCAAAAAGATTTATTTGAATGTGTTTGAGTTTCATTTGATTCAAAAAGCTATGTTTGAATGTGTTTGACTTTCATTTGATTCAAAAAGCTATGTTTGAATATGTTTGACTTTCATATGATTTAAAAATATTTGTTTTAATGTGTTATACTTTTTTTTCGGTTCAAAAGAATTGTTTGAATGTGTTTGACTTTCATTTGAATCATAAAGCTTTGTTTCAATGTGTTTGGCTGTATTTCAAAATAAAAAGATTTGTTTGAATGTGTTTAAATTTCATTTGATTCAAAAAGCTTTGTTTGAATGTGTTTGACTTTCATTTGATTCAAAAAGCTTTGTTTGAATGTGTTTGACTTTATTTCAACCAAAAAGATTTATTTGAAGTTTTTTACTTTCATTTGATTCAAAAAGCTGTGTTTGACTTTCATTTGATTCAAAAAGCTTTTTTTGAATGTGTTTGACTTTCATTTGATTCAAAAAGCTTTGTTTGAATATGTTTCACTTTCTGTTTTTTCAAAAAGCTATCTTTTATTGTGTTTGGCTTTCATTTGATTTTGGAAGATTTGTTTGAATCTGTTGTTTTTTTTAATGTGTTATTTTTTTTTATTCTAAAAGAATTCTTTGAATGTGTTTAAATTTCATTTGATTCAAAAAGCTATGTTTGAATGTGTTTGACTGTATTTCAATTCAAAAAGATTTGTTTGAATGTTTTTAACTTTCAATTCGATTCAAAAAGGTTTGTTTAAATGTGTTTGTCTTTCATTTGATTCAAAAAGCTATGTTTGAATATATAGTATTTCATATGATTTAAAAATATTTGTTTGAATGTGTTTGACTTTCATTTGATTCAAAAAGCTTTTTTGAATGTGTTTGACTTTCAGTTGATTCTAAAAGCTTTGTTTGAATGTGTTTAACTTTCATTTGATTCAAAAAGCTTTGTTCGATTGTGTTGACTTTCATTTGATTAAAAAAGATTTGTTTGAATGTGTTTGACTTTCATTTGATTCAAAAAGCTATAATTTAATGTGTTTGACTTTCATTTGATTCAAAAAGCTATATTTGAATGTGTTTGACTTTTGTTTGATTCAAAAAGCTTTGTTTGAATGTGTTTGACTTTATTTCGATTCAAAAAGATTTATTTTAATGTGTTTGACTTTCATTTGATTCAAAAAGCTTTATTTGAATGTGTTTGACTTTCATTTGATTATAAAAGCTATGTTTGAATGTGTTTGACTTTCATTTGATTTTAAATGATTTTTTTGAACGTATTTAAATTTCATTTTATTCAAAAAGCTTTGTTTTAATGTGTTTGACTTTCATTTGATTCAAAAAGCTTTGTTTGAATGTTTTTTACTTTATTTTGATTCAAAAAGAGTAATTTGAATGTGTTTGACTTTCATTTGATTCAAAAAGCTATGTTTGAATGTGTTTGACTTTATTTTGATTCAAAAAGCTTTGTTCGAATGTGTTTGACTTTCTTTTGATTCAAAAAGCTTTGTTTGAATGTGTTAGACTTTCTTTTGATTCAAAAAACTTTGTTTGAATGTGTTTTACTATTTTTCGATTCATAAAGAATTGTTAGAATGTGTTTGACTTTCTTTTGATTCGTAAAGCTTTGTTTGAATGTGTTTAAATTTCAGGTGATTCAAAAAGCTTTGTTTGAATGTGTATGACTTTCATTTGAATCAAAAACCTTTTTTTTAATGTGTTTGACTTTCTTTTGTTTCAAAAAGCTTTGCTTTAATGTGTTTACTTTCTTTTGATTCAAAAAAATTTGTTTGAATGTGTTTTACTTTTCTCGATTCACAAGGAATTGTTAGAATGTGTTTGACTTTCCTTTGATTCATAAAGCTTTGTTTGAATTTGTTTGACTGAATTTCGATCTAAAGAGATTTGTTTGAATGGGTTTGACTCTTATTTATTCAAAAAGATTTATTTGAATGTGTTTGATTTTCATTTGATTAAAAAATCTTTGTTTGAATGCATTTAACTTTAATTTGATTAAAAAAGCTATATTTGAATGTGTTTGACTGTATTTCGATGCCAAAAACTTTGTTTGAATGTGATTGACTTTCAATTTGATTCAACAACCTTTGTTTAAATGTGTTTGATTTTCATTTGATTCAAAACGCAATGTTTTAATATGTTTGACTTTTATATGATTTAAAAATATTTGTTTGAATGTGTTTGACTTTCATTTGATTCAAAAAGTTTTTTTGAATGTGTTTGACTTTCAGTTGATTCTAAAAGCTTTGCTTGAATGTGTTTAACTTTCATTTGATTCAAAAAGCTTTGTTTGAATGTATTTGACTTTCATTTGATTTAAAAACTTTTTTTGAATATGTTTGACTTTATTTCGATTCAAAAAGATTTATTTGAATGTGTTTGACTTTCATTTGATTCAAAAAGCTATGTTTGAATGTGTTTGACTTTCATTTGATTCAAAAAGCTATGTTTGAATTTGTTTGACTTTCATATGATTTAAAAATATTTGTTTTAATGTGTTTTACTTTTTTTCGATTCAAAAGAATTGTTTGAATGTGTTTGACTTTCTTTTGAATCATAAAGCTTTGTTTGAATGTGTTTGGCTATATTTCGAAATAAAAAGATTTGTTTGAATGTGTTTAAATTTCATTAGATTCAAAAAGCTTTGTTTGAATGTGTTTGACTTTCATTTGATTCAAAAAGCTTTGTTTGAATGTGTTTGACTTTATTTCAACCAAAAAGATTTATTTGAAGTTTTTTACTTTCATTTGATTCAAAAAGCTGTGTTTGACTTTCATTTGATTCAAAAAGCTTTTTTTGAATGTGTTTGACTTTCATTTGATTCAAAAAGCTTTGTTTGAATATGTTTCACTTTCTATTTATTCAAAAAGCTATCTTTTATTGTGTTTGGCTTTCATTTGATTTTGGAAGATTTGTTTGAATCTGTTGTTTTTTTTAATGTGTTATTTTTTTTTATTCTAAAAGAATTCTTTGAATGTGTTTAAATTTCATTTGATTCAAAAAGCTATGTTTGAATGTGTTTGACTGTATTTCGATTCAAAAAGATTTGTTTGAATGTTTTTAACTTTCAATTTGATTCAAAAAGCTTTGTTTAAATGTGTTTGTCTTTCATTTGATTCAAAAAGCTATGTTTGAATATATAGTATTTCATATGATTTAAAAATATTTGTTTGAATGTGTTTGACTTTCATTTGATTCAAAAAGCTTTTTTGAATGTGTTTGACTTTCAGTTGATTCTAAAAGCTTTGTTTGAATGTGTTTAACTTTCATTTGATTCAAAAAGCTTTGTTCGATTGTGTTGACTTTCATTTGATTAAAAAAGATTTGTTTGAATGTGTTTGACTTTCATTTGATTCAAAAAGCTATAATTTAATGTGTTTGACTTTCATTTGATTCAAAAAGCTATATTTGAATATGTTTGACTTTTGTTTGATTCAAAAAGCTTTGTTTGAATGTGTTTGACTTTATTTCGATTCAAAAAGATTTATTTTAATGTGTTTGACTTTCATTTGATTCAAAAAGCTTTATTTGAATGTGTTTGACTTTCATTTGATTATAAAAGCTATGTTTGAATGTGTTTGACTTTCATTTGATTTTAAATGATTTTTTTGAACGTATTTAAATTTCATTTTATTCAAAAAGCTTTGTTTTAATGTGTTTGACTTTCATTTGATTCAAAAAGCTTTGTTTGAATGTTTTTTACTTTATTTTGATTCAAAAAGAGTAATTTGAATGTGTTTGACTTTCATTTGATTCAAAAAGCTATGTTTGAATGTGTTTGACTTTATTTTGATTCAAAAAGCTTTGTTCGAATGTGTTTGACTTTCTTTTGATTCAAAAAGCTTTGTTTGAATGTGTTAGACTTTCTTTTGATTCAAAAAACTTTGTTTGAATGTGTTTTACTATTTTTCGATTCATAAAGAATTGTTAGAATGTGTTTGACTTTCTTTTGATTCGTAAAGCTTTGTTTGAATGTGTTTAAATTTCAGGTGATTCAAAAAGCTTTGTTTGAATGTGTATGACTTTCATTTGTATCAAAAACCTTTTTTTTAATGTGTTTGACTTTCTTTTGATTCAAAAAGCTTTGCTTTAATGTGTTTACTTTCTTTTGATTCAAAAAAATTTGTTTGAATGTGTTTTACTTTTCTCGATTCAAAAGGAATTGTTAGAATGTGTTTGACTTTCCTTTGATTCATAAAGCTTTGTTTGAATTTGTTTGACTGAATTTCGATCTAAAGAGATTTGTTTGAATGGGTTTGACTCTT
The DNA here is from genome assembly GCF_001683475.1 of Chenopodium quinoa. Taxonomy (NCBI): domain Eukaryota; kingdom Viridiplantae; phylum Streptophyta; class Magnoliopsida; order Caryophyllales; family Amaranthaceae; genus Chenopodium; species Chenopodium quinoa. Next base: position 53,508 of record NW_018744738.1, read on the forward strand.
ATTTATTCAAAAAGATTTATTTGAATGTGTTTGATTTTCATTTGATTCAAAAATCTTTGTTTGAATGCATTTAACTTTAATTTGATTAAAAAAGCTATATTTGAATGTGTTTGACTGTATTTCGATGCCAAAAACTTTGTTTGAATGTGATTGACTTTCAATTTGATTCAACAACCTTTGTTTAAATGTGTTTGATTTTCATTTGATTCAAAACGCAATGTTTTAATATGTTTGACTTTTATATGATTTAAAAATATTTGTTTGAATGTGTTTGACTTTCATTTGATTCAAAAAGTTTTTTTGAATGTGTTTGACTTTCAGTTGATTCTAAAAGCTTTGCTTGAATGTGTTTAACTTTCATTTGATTCAAAAAGCTTTGTTTGAATGTATTTGACTTTCATTTGATTTAAAAACTTTTTTTGAATATGTTTGACTTTATTTCGATTCAAAAAGATTTATTTGAATGTGTTTGACTTTCATTTGATTCAAAAAGCTATGTTTGAATGTGTTTGACTTTCATTTGATTCAAAAAGCTATGTTTGAATTTGTTTGACTTTCATATGATTTAAAAATATTTGTTTTAATGTGTTTTACTTTTTTTCGATTCAAAAGAATTGTTTGAATGTGTTTGACTTTCTTTTGAATCATAAAGCTTTGTTTGAATGTGTTTGGCTGTATTTCGAAATAAAAAGATTTGTTTGAATGTGTTTAAATTTCATTTGATTCAAAAAGCTTTGTTTGAATGTGTTTGACTTTCATTTGATTCAAAAAGCTTTGTTTGAATGTGTTTGACTTTATTTCAACCAAAAAGATTTATTTGAAGTTTTTTACTTTCATTTGATTCAAAAAGCTGTGTTTGACTTTCATTTGATTCAAAAAGCTTTTTTTGAATGTGTTTGACTTTCATTTGATTCAAAAAGCTTTGTTTGAATATGTTTCACTTTCTGTTTATTCAAAAAGCTATCTTTTATTGTGTTTGGCTTTCATTTGATTTTGGAAGATTTGTTTGACTCTGTTGTTTTTTTTAATGTGTTATTTTTTTTTTTATTCTAAAAGAATTCTTTGAATGTGTTTAAATTTCATTTGATTCAAAAAGCTATGTTTGAATGTGTTTGACTGTATTTCGATTCAAAAAGATTTGTTTGAATGTTTTTAACTTTCAATTTGATTCAAAAAGCTTTGTTTAAATGTGTTTGTCTTTCATTTGATTCAAAAAGCTATGTTTGAATATATAGTATTTCATATGATTTAAAAATATTTGTTTGAATGTGTTTGACTTTCATTTGATTTAAAAAGCTTTTTTGAATGTGTTTGACTTTCAGTTGATTCTAAAAGCTTTGTTTGAATGTGTTTAACTTTCATTTGATTCAAAAAGCTTTGTTCGATTGTGTTGACTTTCATTTGATTAAAAAAGATTTGTTTGAATGTGTTTGACTTTCATTTGATTCAAAAAGCTATAATTTAATGTGTTTGACTTTCATTTGATTCAAAAAGCTATATTTGAATATGTTTGACTTTTGTTTGATTCAAAAAGCTTTGTTTGAATGTGTTTGACTTTATTTCGATTCAAAAAGATTTATTTTAATGTGTTTGACTTTCATTTGATTCAAAAAGCTTTATTTGAATGTGTTTGACTTTCATTTGATTATAAAAGCTATGTTTGAATGTGTTTGACTTTCATTTGATTTTAAATGATTTTTTTGAACGTATTTAAATTTCATTTTATTCAAAAAGCTTTGTTTTAATGTGTTTGACTTTCATTTGATTCAAAAAGCTTTGTTTGAATGTTTTTTACTTTATTTTGATTCAAAAAGAGTAATTTGAATGTGTTTGACTTTCATTTGATTCAAAAAGCTATGTTTGAATGTGTTTGACTTTATTTTGATTCAAAAAGCTTTGTTCGAATGTGTTTGACTTTCTTTTGATTCAAAAAGCTTTGTTTGAATGTGTTAGACTTTCTTTTGATTCAAAAAACTTTGTTTGAATGTGTTTTACTATTTTTCGATTCATAAAGAATTGTTAGAATGTGTTTGACTTTCTTTTGATTCGTAAAGCTTTGTTTGAATGTGTTTAAATTTCAGGTGATTCAAAAAGCTTTGTTTGAATGTGTATGACTTTCATTTGTATCAAAAACCTTTTTTTTAATGTGTTTGACTTTCTTTTGATTCAAAAAGCTTTGCTTTAATGTGTTTACTTTCTTTTGATTCAAAAAAATTTGTTTGAATGTGTTTTACTTTTCTCGATTCAAAAGGAATTGTTAGAATGTGTTTGACTTTCCTTTGATTCATAAAGCTTTGTTTGAATTTGTTTGACTGAATTTCGATCTAAAGAGATTTGTTTGAATGGGTTTGACTCTTATTTATTCAAAAAGATTTATTTGAATGTGTTTGATTTTCATTTGATTCAAAAATCTTTGTTTGAATGCATTTAACTTTAATTTGATTAAAAAAGCTATATTTGAATGTGTTTGACTGTATTTCGATGCCAAAAACTTTGTTTGAATGTGATTGACTTTCAATTTGATTCAACAACCTTTGTTTAAATGTGTTTGATTTTCATTTGATTCAAAACGCAATGTTTTAATATGTTTGACTTTTATATGATTTAAAAATATTTGTTTGAATGTGTTTGACTTTCATTTGATTCAAAAAGTTTTTTTGAATGTGTTTGACTTTCAGTTGATTCTAAAAGCTTTGCTTGAATGTGTTTAACTTTCATTTGATTCAAAAAGCTTTGTTTGAATGTATTTGACTTTCATTTGATTTAAAAACTTTTTTTGAATATGTTTGACTTTATTTCGATTCAAAAAGATTTATTTGAATGTGTTTGACTTTCATTTGATTCAAAAAGCTATGTTTGAATGTGTTTGACTTTCATTTGATTCAAAAAGCTATGTTTGAATTTGTTTGACTTTCATATGATTTAAAAATATTTGTTTTAATGTGTTTTACTTTTTTTCGATTCAAAAGAATTGTTTGAATGTGTTTGACTTTCTTTTGAATCATAAAGCTTTGTTTGAATGTGTTTGGCTGTATTTCGAAATAAAAAGATTTGTTTGAATGTGTTTAAATTTCATTTGATTCAAAAAGCTTTGTTTGAATGTGTTTGACTTTCATTTGATTCAAAAAGCTTTGTTTGAATGTGTTTGACTTTATTTCAACCAAAAAGATTTATTTGAAGTTTTTTACTTTCATTTGATTCAAAAAGCTGTGTTTGACTTTCATTTGATTCAAAAAGCTTTTTTTGAATGTGTTTGACTTTCATTTGATTCAAAAAGCTTTGTTTGAATATGTTTCACTTTCTGTTTATTCAAAAAGCTATCTTTTATTGTGTTTGGCTTTCATTTGATTTTGGAAGATTTGTTTGACTCTGTTGTTTTTTTTAATGTGTTATTTTTTTTTTATTCTAAAAGAATTCTTTGAATGTGTTTAAATTTCATTTGATTCAAAAAGTTATGTTTGAATGTGTTTGACTGTATTTCGATTCAAAAAGATTTGTTTGAATGTTTTTAACTTTCAATTTGATTCAAAAAGCTTTGTTTAAATGTGTTTGTCTTTCATTTGATTCAAAAAGCTATGTTTGAATATATAGTATTTCATATGATTTAAAAATATTTGTTTGAATGTGTTTGACTTTCATTTGATTTAAAAAGCTTTTTTGAATGTGTTTGACTTTCAGTTGATTCTAAAAGCTTTGTTTGAATGTGTTTAACTTTCATTTGATTCAAAAAGCTTTGTTCGATTGTGTTGACTTTCATTGATTAAAAAAGATTTGTTTGAATGTGTTTGACTTTCATTTGATTCAAAAAGCTATAATTTAATGTGTTTGACTTTTATTTGATTCAAAAAGCTATATTTGAATGTGTTTGACTTTTGTTTGATTCAAAAAGCTTTGTTTGAATGTGTTTGACTTTATTTCGATTCAAAAAGATTTATTTTAATGTGTTTGACTTTCATTTGATTCAAAAAGCTTTATTTGAATGTGTTTGACTTTCATTTGATTATAAAAGCTATGTTTGAATGTGTTTGACTTTCATTTGATTTAAAATGATTTTTTTGAACGTATTTAAATTTCATTTTATTCAAAAAGCTTTGTTTGAATGTGTTTGACTTTCATTTGATTCAAAAAGCTTTGTTTGAATGTTTTTTACTTTATTTTGATTCAAAAAGAGTAATTTGAATGTGTTTGACTTTCATTTGATTCAAAAAGCTATGTTTGAATGTGTTTGACTTTATTTTGATTCAAAAAGCTTTGTTCGAATGTGTTTGACTTTCTTTTGATTCAAAAAGCTTTGTTTGAATGTGTTAGACTTTCTTTTGATTCGAAAAACTTTGTTTGAATGTGTTTTACTATTTTTCGATTCATAAAGAATTGTTAGAATGTGTTTGACTTTCTTTTGATTCGTAAAGCTTTGTTTGAATGAGTTTAAATTTCAGGTGATTCAAAAAGCTTTGTTTGAATGTGTATGACTTTCATTTGAATCAAAAACCTTATTTTTAATGTGTTTGACTTTCTTTTGATTCAAAAAGCTTTGCTTTAATGTGTTTACTTTCTTTTGATTCAAAAAAATTTGTTTGAATGTGTTTTACTTTTCTCGATTAAAAAGGAATTGTGAGAATGTGTTTGACTTTCCTTTGATTCATAAAGCTTTGTTTGAATTTGTTTGACTGAATTTCGATCTAAAGAGATTTGTTTGAATGGGTTTGACTCTTATTTATTCAAAAAGATTTATTTGAATGTGTTTGATTTTCATTTGATTAAAAAATCTTTGTTTGAATGCATTTAACTTTAATTTGATTAAAAAAGCTATATTTGAATGTGTTTGACTGTATTTCGATGCCAAAAACTTTGTTTGAATGTGATTGACTTTCAATTTGATTCAACAACCTTTGTTTAAATGTGTTTGATTTTCATTTGATTCAAAACGCAATGTTTTAATATGTTTGACTTTTATATGATTTAAAAATATTTGTTTGAATGTGTTTGACTTTCATTTGATTCAAAAAGTTTTTTTGAATGTGTTTGACTTTCAGTTGATTCTAAAAGCTTTGCTTGAATGTGTTTAACTTTCATTTGATTCAAAAAGCTTTGTTTGAATGTATTTGACTTTCATTTGATTTAAAAACTTTTTTTGAATATGTTTGACTTTATTTCGATTCAAAAAGATTTATTTGAATGTGTTTGACTTTCATTTGATTCAAAAAGCTATGTTTGAATGTGTTTGACTTTCATTTGATTCAAAAAGCTATGTTTGAATTTGTTTGACTTTCATATGATTTAAAAATATTTGTTTCAATGTGTTTTACTTTTTTTCGATTCAAAAGAATTGTTTGAATGTGTTTGACTTTCTTTTGATTCATAAAGCTTTGTTTGAATGTGTTTGGCTGTATTTCGAAATAAAAAGATTTGTTTGAATGTGTTTAAATTTCATTTGATTCAAAAAGCTTTGTTTGAATGTGTTTGACTTTCATTTGATTCAAAAAGCTTTGTTTGAATGTGTTTGACTTTATTTCAACCAAAAAGATTTATTTGAAGTTTTTTACTTTCATTTGATTCAAAAAGCTGTGTTTGACTTTCATTTGATTCAAAAAGCTTTTTTTGAATGTGTTTGACTTACATTTGATTCAAAAAGCTTTGTTTTAATATGTTTCACTTTCAGTTTATTCAAAAAAATATCTTTTATTGTGTTTGGCTTTCATTTGATTTTGGAAGATTTGTTTGAATCTGTTGTTTTTTTTAATGTGTTATTTTTTTTTATTCTAAAAGAATTCTTTGAATGTGTTTAAATTTCATTTGATTCAAAAAGCTATGTTTGAATGTGTTTGACTGTATTTCGATTCAAAAAGATTTGTTTGAATGTTTTTAACTTTCAATTTGATTCAAAAAGCTTTGTTTAAATGTATTTGTCTTTCATTTGATTCAAAAAGCTATGTTTGAATATATAGTATTTCATATGATTTAAAAATATTTGTTTGAATGTGTTTGACTTTCATTTGATTCAAAAAGCTTTTTTGAATGTGTTTGACTTTTAGTTGATTCTAAAAGCTTTGTTTGAATGTGTTTAACTTTCATTTGATTCAAAAAGCTTTGTTCGATTGTGTTGACTTTCATTTGATTAAAAAAGATTTGTTTGAATGTGTTTGACTTTCATTTGATTCAAAAAGCTATATTTGAATGTGTTTGACTTTTGTTTGATTCAAAAAGCTTTGTTTGAATGTGTTTGACTTTATTTCGATTCAAAAAGATTTATTTTAATGTGTTTGACTTTCATTTGATTCAAAAAGCTTTATTTGAATGTGTTTGACTTTCATTTGATTATAAAAGCTATGTTTGAATGTGTTTGACTTTCATTTGATTTAAAATGATTTTTTTGAACGTATTTAAATTTCATTTTATTCAAAAAGCTTTGTTTGAATGTGTTTGACTTTCATTTGATTCAAAAAGCTTTGTTTGAATGTTTTTTTACTTTATTTTGATTCAAAAAGAGTAATTTGAATGTGTTTGACTTTCATTTGATTCAAAAAGCTATGTTTGAATGTGTTTGACTTTATTTTGATTCAAAAAGCTTTGTTCGAATGTGTTTGACTTTCTTTTGATTCAAAAAGCTTTGTTTGAATGTGTTAGACTTTCTTTTGATTCAAAAAACTTTGTTTGAATGTGTTTAACTATTTTTCGATTCATAAAGAATTGTTAGAATGTGTTTGACTTTCTTTTGATTCGTAAAGCTTTGTTTGAATGTGTTTAAATTTCAGGAGATTCAAAAAGCTTTGTTTGAATGTGTATGACTTTCATTTGAATCAAAAAGCTTTTTTTTAATGTGTTTGAATCAAAATTTCAGGTGATTCAAAAAGCTATGTTTGAATGTGTTTGACTTTATTTTTATTCAAAAAGCTTTGTTCGAATGTGTTTGACTTTCTATTGATTTAAAAAGCTTTGTTTGAATGTGTTTGACTTTCTTTTGATTCAAAAAAACTTTGTTTGAATGTGTTTGACTTTCATTAGATTTAAAAAGCTATGTTTGAATATGTTTGACTTTCATATGATTTAAAAATATTTACTTGAATGTGTTTTACTTTTTTTCGATTCAAAAAGAACTGTTAGAATGTGTTTGACTTTCATTTGATTCAAAAAGCTTTGTTTGAATGTGTTTGACTTTCTTTTGATTCATAAAGCTTTGTTTGAATGTGTTTGACTGAATTTCGATTTAAAAAGATTTGTTTGAATGTGTTTGACTTTCTTTTGAGTCAAAAAGCTTTGTTTGAATGTGTTTGACCTTCATTTGATTCAAAAAGCTATGTTTGAATTTGTTTGACTTTATTTTGATTCAAAAGCTTTGTTTGAATGTGTTTGACTTTCTTTTGATTCAAAAAGCTTTGTTTGAATGTGTTAGACTTTCTTTTGATTCAAAAAACTTTGGTTGAATGTGTTTTACTATTTTTCGATTCATAAAGAATTGTTAGAATGTGTTTGACTTTCTTTTGATTCGTAAAGCTTTGTTTGAATATGTTTAAATTTCAGTTGATTCAAAAAGCTTTGTTTGAATGTGTATGATTTTCATTTGAATCAAAATGCTTTTTTTTAATGTGTTTGACTTTTTTCGATTCACAACGATTTATTTGAATGTGTTTAACTTTCATTAGATTAAAAAAGCTTTGTTTGAAAGTGTTTGACTTTCATTTGATTCAAAAAGCTATGTTTGAATAAGTTTGACTTTCATATGATTGAAAAATATTTTTATGAATGTGTTTGACTTTCATTTGATTCAAAAAGCTTTGTTTGAATGTATTTGACATTCTTTTGATTCAAAAAGCTTTGTTTGAATGATTTTTAGTTTTTTTCGATTCAAAAAGAATTGTTAGAATGTGTTTGACTTTCTTTTGATTCATAAAACTTTTTTTGAATGTGCTTGATTTTATTTCGATCTAAAAAGATTTGTTTGAATGTGTTTAACTTTCATTTGATTCAAAAAGCTTTGTTTGAATGTGTTTGACTTTCATTTGATTCAAAAAGCTATGTTTGAATGTGTTTGACTTTATTTTGATTCAAAAAGCTTTGTTCGAATGTGTTTGACTTTCTTTTGATTCAAAAAGCTTTGTTTGAATGTGTTTGACTTTCTTTTGATTCAAAAAACTTTGTTTGAATGTGTTTTACTATTTTTCTATTCAAAAAGAATTGTTAGAATGTGTTTGAATTTCTTTTGATTTATAAAGCTTTGTTTGAATTTGTTTCACTTAATTTCGATCTAAAAAGATTTGTTTGAATGTGTTTGACGTTCATTTGATTCAAGAAGCTTTGTTTGAATGTGTTTGACTTTCATTTGATTCAAAAAGCTATGTTTGATTATGTTTGACTTTCATATGATTTAAAAATATTTGTTTGAATGTGTATTACTTTTTTTTCGATTAAAAAGAATTGTTTGAATGTATTTGACTTTCTTTTGATTCATAAAGCTTTGTTTGAATGTGTTTGGCTGTATTTCGATCTAAAAATATTTGTTTGAATATGTTTAAATTTCATTTGATTCAAAAAGCTTTGTTTGAATGTGTTTGACTTTCATTTAATTCAAAAAGCTTTGTTTGAATGTGTTTGACTTTATTTCAACCAAAAAGATTTATTTGAGAGTTTTTGACTTTCATTTGATTCAAAAAGCATTGTTTGAATGTGTTTGACTTTCATTTGATTCAAAAAGCTTTTTTTGAACGTGTTTGACTTTCATTTGATTCAAAAAGCTTTGTTTGAATATGTTTCATTTTCATTTTATTCAAAAAGCTATCTTTGGTTGTGTTTGGCTTTCATTTGATTTTGGAAGATTTGTTTGAATCTGCTGTTTTTTTAATGTGTTATTTTTTTTTGATTCAAAAAGAATTCTTTGAATGTGTTTAAACTTCAATTGATTCAAAAAGCTATGTTTGAATGTGTTTGACTGTTATTCGATTCAAAAAGATTTGTTTGAATGTTTTTCACTTTCAATTTGATTCAAAAAGCTTTGTTTAAATGTGTTTGTCTTTTATTTGATTCAAAAAGCTATGTTTGAATATATAGTATTTCATATGATTTAAAAATATTTGTTTGAATGTGTTTGACTTTCATTTGATTCAAAAAGCTTTTTTGAATGTGTTTGACTTTCAGTTGATTCTAAAAGCTTTGTTTGAATGTGTTTAACTTGCATTTGATTCAAAAAGCTTTGTTCGATTGTATTGACTTTCATTTGATTAAAAAAGATTTGTTTGAATGTGTTTGACTTTCATTTGCTTCAAAAAGCTATAATTTAATGTGTTTGACTTTCATTTGATTCAAAAAGCTATATTTGAATGTGTTTGACTTTCATTTGATTCAAAAAGCTTTGTTTGAATGTGTTTGACTTTATTTTGATTCAAAAGGCTTTGTTTGAATGTGTTTGACTTTCTATTGATTCAAAAAGCTTTGCTTTAATGTGTTTACTTTCTTTTGATTCAAAAAAATTTGTTTGAATGTGTTTTACTTTTCTCGATTCAAAAAGAATTGTTAGAATGTGTTTGACTTTCCTTTGATTCATAAAGCTTTGTTTGAATTTGTTTGACTGAATTTCGATCTAAAAAGATTTGTTTGAATGGGTTTGACTCTCATTTATTCAAAAAGATTTATTTGAATGTGTTTGATTTTCATTTGATTAAAAAATCTTTGTTTGAATGCATTTAACTTTAATTTGATTAAAAAAACTATATTTGAATGTGTTTGACTGTATTTTGATGCCAAAAACTTTGTTTGAATGTGATTGACTTTCAATTTGATTCAACTACCTTTGTTTAAATGTGTTTCATTTTCATTTGATTCAAAACGCTATGTTTTAATATGTTTGACTTTCATATGATTTAAAAATATTTGTTTGAATGTGTTTGACTTTCATTTGATTCAAAAAGCTTTTTTGAATGTGTTTGACTTTCAGTTGATTCTAAAAGCTTTGCTTGAATGTGTTTAACTTTCATTTGATTCAAAAAGCTTTGTTTGAATGTATTTGACTTTTATTTGATTTAAAAACATTTTTTCAATGTATTTGACTTTATTTCGATTCAAAAAGATTTATTTGAATGTGTTTGACTTTCATTTGATTCAAAAAGCTATGATTGAATGTGTTTGACTTTCATTTGATTCAAAAAGATATGTTTGAATATGTTTGACTTTCATATGGTTTGAAAATATTTGTTTGAATGTGTTTTACTTTTTTTCGATTCAAAAGAATTGTTTGAATGTGTTTGACTTTTGTTTGATTCATAAAGCTTTGTTTGAATGTGTTTGGCTGTATTTCGATCTAAAAAGATTTGTTTGAATGTGTTTAAATTTCATTTGATTCAAAAAGCTTTGTTTGAATGTGTTTGACTTTCATTTGATTCAAAAAGCTTTGTTTGAATGTGTTTGACTTTATTTCAACCAAAAAGATTTATTTGAAAGTTTTTTACTTTCATTTGATTCAAAAAGCTGTGTTTGACTTTTATTTGATTCAAAAAGCTTTTTTTGAATGTGTTTGACTTTCATTTGATTCAACAAGCTTTGTTTGAATATGTTTCACTTTCATTTTATTCAAAAAGCTATCTTTTATTGTGTTTGGCTTTCATTTGATTTTGGAAGATTTGTTTGAATCTGTTGTTTTTTTTAATGTGTTATTTTTTTTATTCTAAAAGAATTCTTTGAATGTGTTTAAATTTCATTTGATTCAAAAAGCTTTGTTTGAATGTGTTTGACTGTATTTCGATTCAAAAAGATTTGTTTGAATGTTTTTCACTTTCAATTTGATTCAAAAAACTTTGTTTAAATGTGTTTGTCTTTCATTTGATTCAAAAAGCTATGTTTGAATATATAGTATTTCATATGATTTAAAAATATTTGTTTGAATGTGTTTGACTTTCATTTGATTCAAAAAGCTTTTTTGAATGTGTTTGACTTTCAGTTGATTCTAAAAGCTTTGTTTGAATGTGTTTAACTTTCATTTGATTCAAAAAGCTTTGTTCGATTGTGTTGACTTTCATTTGATTAAAAAAGATTTGTTTGAATGTGTTTGACTTTCATTTGATTCAAAAAGCTATAATTTAATGTGTTTGACTTTCATTTGATTCAAAAAGCTATATTTGAATGTGTTTGACTTTTGTTTGATTCAAAAAGCTTTGTTTGAATGTGTTTGACTTTATTTCGATTCAAAAAGATTTATTTTAATATGTTTGACTTTCATTTGATTCAAAAAGCTTTATTTGAATGTGTTTGACTTTCATTTGATTCAAAAAGCTATGTTTGAATGTGTTTGACTTTCATTTGATTTAAAATGATTTTTTTGAACGTATTTAAATTTCAGTTTATTCAAAAAACTTTGTTTGAATGTGTTTGACTTTCATTTGATTCAAAAAGCTTTGTTTGAATGTTTTTTACTTTATTTCGATTCAAAAAGAGTAATTTGAATGTGTTTGACTTTCATTTGATTCAAAACGTTTGTTTGAATGTGTTAATCTTTCATTTGATTCAAAAAGCTTTGTTTGAATGTATTTAACTTTCATTTGATACAAAAAGCTTTGTTTGAATTTTGTTTGACTGTATTTCGATCTAAAAAACTTTGTTTGAATGTGTTTGATTTTCATTTGATTTAAAAATCTATGTTTTAATATGTTTGACTTTCATATGATTTAAAAATATTTACTTGAATGTGTTTTACTTTTTTTCGATTCAAAAAGAATTGTTAGAATGTGTTTGACTTTCATTTGATTCAAAAAGCTTTGTTTTAATGTGTTTGACTCTCATTTGATTCAAAAAGCTTTGTTTGAATTTGGTTGACTTTCTTTTGATTCATAAAGCTTTGTTTGAATGTGTTTGACTGAATTTCGATTTAAAAAGATTTGTTTGAATGTGTTTGACTTTCTTTTGAGTCAAAAAGCTTTGTTTGAATGTGTTTGACCTTCATTTGATTCAAAAAGCTATGTTTGAATTTGTTTGACTTTATTTTGATTCAAAAAGCTTTGTTTGAATGTGTTTGACTTTCTTTTGATTCAAAAAGCTTTGTTTGAATGTGTTAGACTTTCTTTTGATTCAAAAAACTTTGTTTGAATGTGTTTTACTATTTTTCGATTCATAAAGAATTGTTAGAATGTGTTTGACTTTCTTTTGATTCGTAAAGCTTTGTTTGAATGTATTTAAATTTCAGTTGATTCAAAAAGCTTTGTTTGAATGTGTTTGACTTTCATTTGAATCAAAAAGTTTTTTTTGAATGTGTTTGACTTTTTTCGATTCAAAAAGATTTATTTGAATGTGTTTAACTTTCATTTGATTAAAAAAGTTTTGTTTGAAAGTGTTTGACTTTCATTTGATTCAAAAAGTTATGTTTGAATAAGTTTGACTTTCATATGATTTAAAAATATTTTTTTGAATGTGTTTGACTTTTATTTGATTCAAAAAGCTTTGTTTGAATGTATTTGACATTATTTTGATTGAAAAAGCTTTGTTTGAATGATTTTTAGTTTTTTTTCGATTCAAAAAGAATTGTTAGAATGTGTTTGACTTTCTTTTGATTCATAAAACTTTTTTTGAATGTGCTTGATTTTATTTCGATCTAAAAAGATTTGTATGAACGTGTTTAACTTTCATTTGATTCAAAAAGCTTTGTTTGAATGTGTTTGACTTTCATTTAATTCAAAAAGCTATGTTTGAATGTGTTTTACTATTTTTCTATTCAAAAAGAATTGTTAGAATGTGTTTGAATTTCTTTTGATTCATAAAGCATTGTTTGAATTTGTTTCACTTAATTTCGATCTAAAAAGATTTGTTTGAATGTGTTTGACGTTCATTTGATTCAAAAAGCTTTGTTTAAATGTGTTAGACTTTCATTTGATTCAAAAAGCAATGTTTGAATGTGTTTGGCTATCATATGGTTTAAAAAGATTTGTTTGAATGTGTTTGACTCTTATTTGATTCCAAAAACTTTGTTTGAATGTGTTTGACTTTCTTTTTATTCAAAAAGCTTTGTTTAAATGTGTTTTTACTTTTTTCCATTCAAAAAGAATTGTTTGAATGTGTTTGACTTTCTTTTGATTCATAAAGCTTTGTTTGAATGTGTTTGACTGTATTTTGATCCAAAAAGTTTTGTTTGAAAGTGTTTAAATTTCATTTGATTTAAAAAGCTTTGTTTAAATGTGTTTGACTTTCATTTGATTCAAAAAAATTTGTTTGAATGTGTTTGACTTCATTTCGATTCAAAAAGATTTATTTGAATGTGTTTGACTTTCATTTGATTCAAAAAGCTTTATTTGAACGTGTTTGACTTTCATTTGTTTCAAAAAGCTATGTTTGAATATATTTGACTTTCATATGATATAAAAATATTTGTTTGAATGTGTTTGACTTTTATTTGATTCAAAAAGCTTTGTTTGAATGTGTTTGACATTCTTTTGATTCAAAAAGTTTTGTTTGAATGTGTTTTACTTTTTTTTCGATTTAAAAATAATTGTTAGAATGTGTTTGATTTTCTTTTGATTCATAAAGCTTTGTTTAATGTCTTAAACTGTATTTCGATCTAAAAAAAATTGTTTTAATGTGTTTGACTTTCATTTGATTCAAAAAGCTTTGTTAGAATATGTTTGACTTTCATTTGATTCAAAAAACTATGTCTTAATGTGTTTGAATTTATTTTAATTCAAAAAGCCTTGTTTGAATATGTTTGACTTTCTTTTGATTCAAAAAACTTTGTTTGCATGTGTTTTACTTTTTTCGATCTAAAAAGAATTGTTAGAATGTGTTTTACTTTCTTTTGACTCACAAAGCTTTGTTTGAATGTGTTTGACTTTCATTTGATTCAAAAAGCTATGTTTAAATGTGTTTGGCTTTCATATGGTTTAAAAAGATTTGTTTGAATGTGTTTGGCTTTCATTTAATTCAAAAAACTTTATGTTTATGTTTTTGACTTTCTTTTGATTCAAAAAGCTTAGTTTGAATGTGCTTTTACCTTATTCGATTGAAAAAGAATTGTTTGAATGTGTTTTGTTTTGGGTGTTTTTGTCCCTTGGGGGAGTTACAATACGAAGACTGATCCGGCGTGAGCTGTACTTGCAAAATAAACGGAGACACCGGTTTGTTTGTGCTCCGCCTCCGACGAACAAGTTAGTAACTTGAAGGGAGAGAAAAAGGTGCGGAAATTTAGGTGGATATCTGCTTAGATTCCAAGCTCAGATGTCTCTATAAGAGGGACTGTATGTAGTAAATGGTAAAACGTGCCCTCAATAAGAGGGACATCTCCCTATTTATAGGATCCTTGGGATTTGTGCCCCTGATTAGGTCACTGAACCCTAATCATTGGTGGGCCGCGCCGCTTTGCGGCTTTCTCGGGATTTGGGCCTGAAGGCCGCCATTTTGCCCCTAATTTCTGGAGTGACACGTGTTAGACAGGTGTTTCGGGGTTTTATGATGTCCTGCGGGAGAGTTACAATTCCGAGACTGGAACCGGGCGCCTGTACCTGCAAAACAAACGGATGCTCCGGACGATTGGAGATCCGCCTCCGACGGTCAAGTTAGTACTTGATTAAGGAGTAATTAATGCGGAAATTAAAGTGATTGGGTCTCTCTAGGTGAGAGAGTTTAATGTGTGTAATCTGGGTTTTTAGCGTAATCCCCCTTAATGAGGTTTAAGGGAGGTATTTATAACCTCGGGAAACGTGCCAATCTAGGTTTAGGTTAACCTTGGGATGATTGGGCTTCCCTCGGAAGTTGGGCCTAGGTGACCGGTTATCCCAGGTGTCATGGGAAGGACACGTGTCGTGTCGTAATTGGCCCATGTGACGGACACAAGGCGGAACCTGATTGGTCCACTTGTCAGATGGTGATTGGTGGGGAAAAAATCCCCTAATCATTTGCCCCTCATAGGTGGCACGTGACTGGTCACGTGTTACCTGTGACAGGTATCGCCTTGTAACAGGCGACGGCCTGCTACAGGTGTCACTCGGCGAGAGGCCGAGAGACTCTCCCGCCAAAATTTTGAATTCTAGAAGTGACCCTTCGCCTATATAAAGGAGTGTTGACTTCGGTCATTTTCACACGTGAAAACTTTGAGAGAACATTCGGACCCCTGAACTTGCTCTGACATTTTGGACCCTTTCTGCCTACCGCCTGCTCTGACAAGCCGACTGCAAAGGATTTTCAGAACTTCATCAATCGTCACTCGTTCAGGTAACCGTCGGTTCTCTTACTCTTAATTTTCTCTTTACTTTATTCTTTTTTGAAATGGCACCACGGAAGCACTCGACACGACCTAGGTTAGTGATCAGCCGGTCACCGGGGACGGCTGAATCTAGGACTAGGAGTGCCGCCTGCCCTTTTCTGGACCCATCTTTGCCCTTTATAAAAAGTCCGACTGTATCTGTGTCTATGCAGAGCATGATGGCCAGAAAGGATCTCAAACTCAGACGGCTCCTCCCACAGGGTGCCGATTAGTGAAACATCTGACCAGGCGCCAGATGTGGAAGTGAAACAAAGCAGATTGAAAGCCGGCAGTTCTGAGGGAGGAGTCAAAGTGACCCCTTCCCATTTTTCAGTTGACAATTCTACATTCTCTCCTGCTCCTTTTAAAGGAGAGGAGGCGGGCCCCTCAGGGAGAGGGGAGGAGTCGTCCTCTTCGGACTCGTCAGAGGACGATTCCGAGTCTAGCTCTTCTGGCCATGCTTCTCTGGACACAGAAGAGAAAAACAGTCGCCTACAAGAGGTGAGGCTTTCTCACACAGTTGAGAAGGGGGACGATTGGGCGGAGCCATCCGCCTCTCACCGAGAGAAAAATACCCCCTACTACTGCACGGTACCTCGGGGCCGGATCACAGCCATGCAAGAGAAAATGGAGAGCTTTATCGCAAACCACACAATGGGCCCCGGCTTCTTAGTGTTCGTGCCGGATCCAGAAGACACAGTCGTCTGGCCGGCTGGTACCAGTTATGATGGCGCCTGCTTTGGCTGCTACGAGGCGGCCATCAAGGCTGGGCTGCGCTTCCCTCTACATCCGGCTGTTCAGCGGATCTTGGATGGGTATGAGTTGGGGTTATGGCAGTTAGCCCCGAACTCCTGGGTCAACGTACTCGGCTATGTGGCCGGGTGCGAACTGCACGGGGTGGAGCTGAACTTCGAGGCTTTCGCCCACATGAACTACCTCAGCCGGACCCCTAAGGCAGGCGGTACCGGCTGGTATCAATTGACGAGCCACAGGGGCTACCTCATGACGAGAGGTAAAGCAAACAAATGGAAGGACTGGCGGAGCACCTTCCTTATTATTGAGAGTTCAGACACAGAGCTGAACAAGCGCTTCAACAGGTGGAACAGGAATCCGCCCTTTCTTGCAGGCGGCCGCAGTGATTAGGGGATTTTTCCCCACCAATCACCATCTGACAAGTGGACCAATCAGGTTCCGCCATGTGTCCGTCACATGGGCCAATAGGAGCCTGCCACGTGTCAAGCAATGATCCGTCCACCATGGACCAATTACGACACGACACGTGTCCTTCCCATGACACCTGGGATAACCGGTCACCTAGGCCCAACTTCCGAGGGAAGCCCAACCAGCCCAAGGTTAACCTAAACCTAGATTGGTACGTTTCCCGAGGTTATAAATACCTCCCTTAATCCTCATTAAGGGAGAATAACATGCTAAAAACGCAGATTACACACATTAAACTCTCTCACCTAGAGAGACCCAATCACTTTAATTTCCGCATTAATTACTCCTTAATCAAGTACTAACTTGACCGTTGGAGGCGGAGCTCCCACCACCAGGAGTCTCCGTCGTTTTGCAGGTACAGGCGTCTGGTTCCAGTCTCGGAATTGTAACTCTCCCGCAGGACATCAGAAAACCCCAAAACATTTGGCGCCGTCTGTGGGGAGAGTACTTCTGAGATGGCATCCACGTTTGTACCGACTCCTGAAGAGAGGCGTCCCCTGGACGACCCTCAAGTTCAGTCGGACCACGATACTGAGAATGAATTTGAATTTGAAGCTCACACAGATTCAGACGGGACCCTAAGGGCCCGACGTACCCGTCATACCGAAAGGAGGGAACGGGAACATCTTCAAACTGGAAGCGAGCCAGCAGGTGCACCGCCTGTTCGGCAGCAGCCGACTGATGGGTCTGCTCCCATCACAAGGAACGAACTCATGACCTTCATGAGGGACTTCAAAGGAGAAATTCAAGAGTTGATCAACAAGAAGCCGCCTGCTCTGGACAAGGAGCAGTCGGCTAAGAAACCCTCCACTTCACTGAAGAGGAAACCAGTTCAAGGGCGAGAGGCGACCCCTCATCCTAAATCTAGGAAGTGGGAGCCACCTGCCCTTGATGTCACAAAATACCGTTTTCCTACTCCAGGAAATAGGAAACCTGTTCGTCATATTCAGGCGGACGGGTCGAAGCAAACATTCACAGACGCTCGGCTACTGCTAGAGCAGAAGAAGAGTGACCGATTGTCAGAGTCGACCTCTACTTCACACTTCCAAGACAGTCTGCGAAATACCTCGATGAGGCATACTCAGTCGTATCATGAGAGTCAGTCAGGCGGCACCTTCCGTCAGTCCGGCTTTCATAGCGACCAGGCGGTACCAAACTTACCGTTTGTACCGCAACAACAGTATTTTTTACAGCCACCTCCGTTTGGTGGACATGCAGCAAAAAATGTCCAACCTATGGACTGGCAGCTACGGTTGCTTAGACTTGGTGAACAACCGTCGACCTTCTCCAAGGAAATTACTGAAGCCGCTCAGCCGGCCAAAGTGAAAAATGTATTAGTAGGCGCCTATGACAACACTACTAACCCAGAAGACCATCTGATGGCATTCACCAACCTGATGTACCTTCAAGGGTTGGATGATCCCACTTGGTGCAAGTGTTTCCCAGCGACTCTCAAAGAAATCGCACAACAATGGTTCGGCAACCTGCCGAATGGTTGTGTAAATAACTTCAGGACGCTTGCTTACTTATTCACCTCCAACTTCGCCATGAACATCCCTGCGAAGAAGACGACCCTTGATTTAGGAACAATTCAGCAGGGCGAGAAGGAGGGGCTTCGTTCTTACATCAGGCGGTTTAACCTGATGAGAATACAGATTCAAGGGTTACCGGATGAAGTAGCCTATACTGACTTTTTCAAAGGTCTCAAATACGGGTCGACCTTCAAATTTGATTTGGTCCGAAAGAGGGTGGCGACTCTTCAAGAGGCCTTGATTGAAGCGGAAACCTATATACAGGCGACTGATCTTTGTACGGTAAAACAGTCAGACGGGAGAAGGTCCGACAAAAGAGAAGGACGACAAAAACAGTCGTCAAACAAAGACGAGAAGAGAAAAGAGGTCTGGGCGGCTGATTCCTCTAAGCAGCCGGCCCAGAAAAAGAAAAAAGAATTCAAACCATACTCCCCAAAGTATGTGTTTAACAAGGATAGCCAATTTATCCTAAAGGAAATCAAGGGACGGATCTCAATTGAGAAGCCGGTCCCCATGAAGGGTTCTGCAAACAATCGGAACCAGGGAAAATTCTGTGATTATCATGAAGATGTTGGTCATCACACCAATGAATGCATCAGTCTCATGCGGTATCTGGACCGCCTGGCTGAGCAAGGTGATCTTGACACTTATGTCAAGAAATCTACGGGGAACACTTCCTCAAAAAAGCAGTCGGCCAAAAAGAATCAACAGGCCGACAGCTCCAATACAGATGATGCAGTCGTCTACACCATTGCAGGCGGCTTCTCAGGAGGCGGCCCCACTATTAGGGGCAACAAAGACAATATCAGGCGGTTAGATGTAAATTCCGTTCACCAAGAACGACCCTCCAAATATTCATTTCCTGAGATTGTCATCACTGAAGAAGATCTAGGAGGGGTAAGAGGGCCGCATGACGACCCTATCGTTATTGAATGTAAAGTGGCCAACCAGAGAGTTGGCCGAATCCTCATAGATACCGGAAGCTCCTCAGATCTCATCAGTAGCAATTGTCTGTCGAAACTAAAATATCAGACTGATTGCATACATCCGGCATCCCACCCTTTAGTAGGGTTTGGAGGAGGAGTCGTCCACCCAGTGGGACGAGTGGATTTACCCATCCGCCTGGGCGAAAAAGGGGAAGGACGACACATGGTAGGCCGGTTCCTGGTAGTAAAAGAACTCTCGGCCTACAACATGATTTTGGGACGACCAACCCTGAATAATTCCAAGGCTGTTATAATCCCATCTCTTATGTTGCTCAAGTTTGAGAGGGATAATGGAACAGTCGGATCCCTAAGGGGAGATCAGAGGATGGCCCAAGAGTGCTATCTCTCGGATGTCAAGCCCACTGTTATGGCCACTGGGGCAAGTGGTGGAAAAACAGACCTTGACAATGTCAAGGAGAGTGCGCCTGTTCAAGAAGCAGGCGGCAAGAAGAGAAAGACATCCCAGACAGGGGCCGCAAGAAAAACAGAAAATAGCAATCATTGGCAGAGGAGCGGTCGGATGAATTCCGCCCTCAGCCGGCTGGTGAGCATACGGACTTGATCTTAGACGATTCACGTCCTGAGCGAACAGTCAAAGTTGGGACGACTGCTCTGAGAGTCCTGGGTGACAACTTTCACAAACTATTGAAAGAATACAAGGACATCTTTGCACTCGAAGTCCATGAAATGCCATGCATTAGTCCTGATCTGGCGGTACATAAACTGGCCGTGGATCCGAAAAAGAAGCCGGTACGGCAGAAGAAGCGGAACCATGGCGAAGAAAGAAGTCAGGCGGCAGCCGCCGAAGTTAAAAAATTACTTGATGCAGGGTTCATTCGGCAATGTTACTTCCCAGACTGGGTTGCAATTGTGGTGCTTGTTAAAAAGCCGAATGGCACCTGGCGAATGTGTGTAGACTACACAGACTTAAACAAGGCGTGCCCCAAAGACAGTTACCCTCTGCCTAAAATTGATAACCTGGTCGACTCAACAGCCGGCCATGCTTTGATGAGCTTTATGGACGCCTACTCTGGTTTCCATCAAATTCCTTTATGGAAGAAAGATCAGGAGAAGACGGTCATGCCGTTTGGTCTTAAGAATGCCCCGGCCACCTTCCAGCGAATGATAAACACTGTGTTCTTTGATGAAATTGGGAGAAATGTCGAGGCATATATTGATGATATGATTGTCAAGTCTAAACTTCAGAAAGATCATCTGACGGACATCCGAGAAACTTTCGCCACACTCAGGCGGCACCATGTCATGCGCAATCTTGAAATGTGTATTTGTAGTTTAGTCTGGGAAATTTCTCGGATTCCTTATCAATCAGAGAGGAATAGAGGCGAACCCTGAGAAGGCGCAGGCGGTCATTGACATGCAGTCACCTCGTACCATCCGAGAGGTTCAGAAGTTAATAGGTTGTCTGGCGGCCTTGGGAAGATTTCTAAGCCGATCAGGCGACAAATGCCTATACTTTTTCCAGGCAATTAAGAAAAAGGCAAGGTTTGAATGGGGGCCGGATGCTGAGGCCGCCTTCCAGAAATTGAAAGTTCACTTGCATTCCTTGCCGAGGCTGGTCAGCCCTTTTCCCAAAGAAGTACTCTACATGTACCTGGCCGTCTCTAATCATGCGTTAAGCGCTGTTCTCCTTGCTGAAAGAGACGGCTGTCAGCTCCCGGTCTACTTTGTCAGCCATGTACTGAAAAATGCCGAGTTGAGGTATCCCTTAGTGGAGAAATTTGGTCTTGCACTCTTCATGGCTGTTAAAAAATTGAAGCCCTACTTTTTGGCACATGCAGTCGTCGTGTATACAGACCAACCTATCAAGCGGCCACTAACCATCATGGAGTCGTCAGGCCGAATGATCAAATGGGCCATAGAAATACAGAGCCTCGAAGTTACTTTCGAGCCTAGAAAAGCAGTGAAGGGGCAAGCCTTTGCTGACTTTATTGTTGAGATGACTCGTCCTCCTGACTTTCAAGTTACAGACCAAGTCTGGGAGGTATATGTGGACGAAAGCTCTACTTCAAATGGTTGTGGAGCAGGCGTCATATGTCAGTCGCCAGAGGGCGACAGGTACGAGTATGCTCTACGCTTCAGTTTTCAGGCCTCAAACAATGAGGCAGAATATGAAGCTTTACTAGCCGGAATCCGCATGTGCAAGGCGGCAGGGGTAAGAAAAATAGACGCCTGTTCCGATTCACAATTGATAGTGAGTCAGTACAATGGCGAATACGAAGCAACTCATCCGGCCATGATCAAGTATTTACAGGCGGTCCGACAAGCAGTCGGCTCCCTTGAGTATTTCCATCTGACCCAAGTGCCGAGATCAGAAAACAACCAGGCGGATGCACTTTCAAAATTAGCATCATCCGCCTCCTGTGATACTCCTCGAACTGTTTTTTGGGAAGTAATGGAGAGGAGAAGCATTGAGGAAGAACCTATTGGAACCTTAGACAGAAGCTCAACCTGGATGGATCCAATTAGGGCATATCTGACAAACGGTACCCTGCCGGATGATCATCAATAGGCGGCAGCACTCAAAAAACGAGCAACCAGTTTTGAAATGATAAAGGGAGAACTTCACAAAAGGGGGTACCTTCAACTCTGGGTACCTTCAAAGGTTGTAGGACGCTTGCTCAACGGGCAAGGCGGCAGGGCTACTTTTGGCCTACTTTAGAAGCAGATGCGATGGTGATGGTAAAAAAATGTGACAAGTGCCAAAGGTTTGGCAAACTAATTCACCGTCCGGCTACTGACCTCACTACCATTCATAGCCCACTACCGTTTGCTAAGTGGGACATGGATATTCTGGGTCCATATACGCCTGCTACAGGCGGAAGGAGGTACATACTTGTTGCCGTCGACTACTTCACTAAATGGGTAGAGGCGGAGGCTGTAAAGGGAATCAAGACGAAGGATGTAATTTCATTCATTTGGAAAAATGTCATCACTCGGTTCGGGGTTCCCATGTCTATGGTTTTTGATAATGGTCCCCAATTTGAGACGTCTGTTCTCAAAAGCTGGTTGGGTGACCAAGGAATTGCACACTACTTTGCATCTGTCGGTCGTCCACAAGAAAACGGCCAGGTAGAAGCCTTTAATAAAATCATCTCAGACGGTCTCAATAAAAAGATTGAACGAGCAGGCGGCCTATGGGCGGATGAACTACCACATGTTCTCTGGGCCATTAGGACGACTGAAAAAGGGGCGACTGGAGAAACTCCATTCCTCCTAACTTATGGTGCGGAAGCTGTTCTTCCAATAGAACACTACGAGCCGACTCTTCGAGTAATGCTATATGACGAAGAGGCAAACTGGGAAGCCATGCGCCTGACATTAGACTCACTTCCTGAAAGGAGGGGCAATGCTGTCTTGCGCCATGAAATTTACCGCCTGAGAATGACTAGATCATACAACAAAAAAGTACACAGGCGTCCACTCAAAGTGGGGGACTTTGTACTTAGAACTTGGAATGTAGATAATCTTAAGAAATATTTCTTTTGAATGATGTAAATAGTCAAGGGCTACTTAATAAAAGTTTGCATACTTGATATTCAATTTTTCTACTAAGAGGGACACGCCTACTAACAAACAGTCGGCTACTGTCCAAGTTTAATTTTTATTCTTATTTAAGAGGGGCATGCCGCCTGTACCTTTACACTCGGCTACTCTCCATTGAGTATTTTACTCTATCTTCAGAGGGGCATGCCGCCTGTACCTTTACAGTCGGCTACTCTCCATTGAGTATTTTACTCTATCACCATAAGGGCACGCTGTCTGGACATATAGTCGGCACCTATACGACTAACCCCAAGGGCAACCACGTAGCCGTTTTTGAGACAAGGATAACTCTATCACTAACCGAACTAGTGGTAGCAGTTGGCATCTGAGTCAGATGACCGCCTATATTACTTGGGATAAATGCAGGGGGTACCTCTTGAGTTAATAGCCAACAAACATTGGCGAATCAAAAGGTTCAACCGGCCACCGCCTCCTGGTACCGTTACTACTCAAGCAGGAGTGACGGCGACTGAGTAACTCCAAAGTTGACTCATAGTCACTCTCTCAAACTTAGTATGGAGCCTAAAAGGTATGAGTCGTCCGCCTGTTTTTAGCAAACAGGGGCTCTCAACCACTACTCCTGCTAGGTTAACAACCTATGAGTTAAAAGCCAACAAACATTGGCGAATGAAGGGGAACAACCAGTACCAACCGCTTGATACCTCTACTACTCAGTTACTTGGCGACTAGGTAACAACCATGTTTAAAATGGTTCGAATACCGATTGGATAAATGGCCGACTGATCGTCTAGCCTGGAAACAGACAACCAGTCGTCCAGGGGCATAGGCGGCGTGACTAACTATCCGTACCTATCTGCAACTATCGGCCATGTAAAAACAGTCGGTATAGTGTACAATTGGATATCAGAATATTCAATACTTTAACAAATTTGAAGCAAAACAAAAAATTCATTAAAAAGAAGCCGGTCATCAAAGACCGGCAAAATATTCAGAGCCCCGGCCCCCTGGCCGGGTAAATACAAACAAACGGCACGCAGGCCGTGGAAAGAAGACATAAAGCTTAAGAAGGGGGCATATCTTCAATATTAGCAGCTGCCGCCTGGTCAGCACTCTTCTTGCTGGACTCGGCTTCAGCTGCATCCTTTTTTGATGCATTATCCCCAAGCGGCACAAGCGCCACTACCGGCTGCTCCTCCTTATCCAACGCCTCCTCCAACGCCTCTTCCTCAGCAGCCGCCAGGATCTCTTGATTATATCTATCAGAACACTGGCGGTACGTTTTTTCCCACGAGGCAAAGTCGGCATTGGGGAAGAGGCGGCCCCAAGTCATGCGCTGGATTTGAGCAGAGTCTTCCATCATCTCACGGACCAGCTCTTTCTTTTCTTGCTCGGCCTTTTCCGAGAGCCCCTGGGTAAGACTCTTCTCCTGGGTCACCAGGCGTACCTTTACGCTCGCCAAGGATTTCTCCAAGGTTTCGTATGAGGACATCTTTTGGCGAAGAGGTCTCAGCTCGGCCTTGAGGTTGTTGATGGTCGCCTCCAGCTCGCTATTCCTCTTCTGGGCCGCCTCTAACTGAGCCCGGATAGCGGCGGTAGCCTGCGCCTGATAATAAAGAATATCAATGGTCAGAACTTCATTTTGGGCAATTTGAAACATTGCCTTATCACAGTCACAGGCGGCCATAGCTTTTGCAGCCTTTACCTCATTGTTCTTCCGGTCAAGCGGCTTGCGAAGGCCGTTCACTCGGAGCAGGGCCTAAGTACAAAGGGGAACATGCGTCAGTTTCCAAACAAAAAGAAAACAGGCGTCCTGGAATTCAAATACTCAAAAATATGCTAAGTATACCTCAGCAAGGACCCCTTCAATCCCGTCTAGGTCAAGGGTGCCGACACCCTTGACCGCCTCCCTTTCAGATGGTGGAACGACCTTGATCATAGACTTGGCCACCTCGACCAAGTCAGGCTCCTGAGGGCCGGATGCATCAAGCATAAACAAACGGATTAGACCTAGTAAAGAAGGGAGCAAGTCTAAAATTTACAAGGACAATTTCATACTTCTAGGTGGCCCAGCTGGTGTTTTAGAAGAAGTGGCCGGCTGTTTCTCAGCCGCCACATGTTTCCTGGCAGAACTAGGAGAGCTCGCAACAGTCGTCCTCCGGGCCTTGGGGTCCGGCTGTTGGGAAGAAGAAGCTCTTGGAGCGCCCGTCTAAAAAAGAAGAAAAGAGTCAGTATATGCATAAACACAACTCCAAAAAGAGGGTGAAAGGTTCAAAGCCCACCAAGGGTGCCCCCTTGTTGGGGGAGTCGGTTGAAGACTGTTGCATGATGGAGGCCCGCAACATGGCCGCCGCAGTCTTGGAGGCGTTAATTTTGCTCATAGCGTCCGCTGCAAAAACAAATAACAAAGTTAATAAAAGTCATAACAAGAAATGCATGGAACAACAGAGTATTCGACAGGCCGGCTACCTCTTGAGCACCGACTGCTGAGGCCACAGGCGGCCAAAAAGTACTCGTCGTAGAGCCGTTTGAAGCTCGGGACGCAGTGCAGGGGTACTTGCTCTCGTACCCCTGAAGTAGAGTTCACCTTCGCCTCTACTTTGAAGAGTCCTTTATCTAGGATCACTTTCTTAGCCTGGGAAGGAATAGGCGGCATGCTGCGGCCGCCTGCAAGAAGGGGCAGATTCATGTTCCACCTGTTGAAGCGCTTGTTCAGCTCTGTGTCTGAACTCTCAATGATGAGGAAGGTGCTCCGCCAGTCCTTCCATTTGTTTGCTTTACCTCTCGTCATGAGGTAGCCCCTGTGGCTCGTCAATTGATACCAGCCGGTACCGCCTGCCTTAGGGGTCCGGCTGAGGTAGTTCATGTGGGCGAAAGCCTCGAAGCTCGGCTCCACCCCGTGCAGTTCGCACCCGGCCACATAGCCGAGTACATTGACCCAGGAGTTCGGGGCTAACTGCCATAACCCCAACTCATACCCATCCAAGATCCGCTGAACAGCCGGATGTAGTGGGAAGCGCAGCCCAGCCTTGATGGCCGCCTCGTAGCAGCCAAAGCAGGCGCTATCATAACTGGTACCAGCCGGCCAGACGACTGTGTCTTCTGGATCCGGCACAAACACTAAAAAGCCGGGGCCCATTGTGTGGTTTGCAATAAAGCTCTCCACTTTCTCTTGCATGGATGTGATCCGGCCCTGAGGTACCGTGCAGTAGTAGGGGGTATTTTGCTCTCGGTGAGAGGCGGATGGCTCCGCCCAATCGTCCCCCTTCTCAACTGCGTGAGAAAGCCTCGCCTCTTGCAGGCGACTGTTTTTCTCTTCTGTGTCCAGGGAAGCATGACCCGAAGAGCTAGACTCGGAATCGTCCTCTGACGAGTCCGAAGAGGACGACTCTTCCCCTCTCCCGGAGGGGCCCGCCTCCTCTCCTTTAAAAGGAGCATGAGAGAATGAAGAATTGTCAACTGTAAAATGGGAAGGGGTCACTTTGACTCCTCCCTCGGAACTGCCGGCTTTCAAGCCGCTTTGTTTCACTTCCACATCTGGCGCCTGGTCAGATGTTTCACTAATCGGCACCCTGTGGGAGGAGCCGTCTAAGTTTGAGATCCTGACAGTCTTTTTTGTTCTGGCCATCATGCTCTGCATAGACACATATACAGTCGGACTTTGTATAAAGGGCAAAGATGGGTCCAGAAAAGGGCAGGCGGCACTCCTAGTCCTAGATTCTGCCATCCTCGGTGACCGGCTGATCACTAACCTAGGTCGTGTCGTGTGCTTCCGTGGTGCCATTTCAAAAAAGAATAAAGTAAAGAGAAAATTAAGAGTAAGAGAACCGACGGTTACCTGAACGAGTGACGATTGATGAAGTTCTGAAAATCCTTTGCAGTCGGCTTGTCAGAGCAGGCGGTAGGCAGAAAGGGTGCAAAATGTCAGAGCAAGTTCAGGGGTCCGAATGTTCTCTCACAAAGTTTTCAAGTGTGAAAATGACCGAAGTCAACACTCCTTTATATAGGCGAAGTGTGAAGGCGAAGGGTCACTTCTAGAATTCAAAATTTTGGTGGGAGAATCTCTCGGCCTCTCGCCGAGTGACACCTGTAGCAGGCCGTCGCCTGTTACAGGGCGATACCTGTCATAGGTAACACGTGACCAGTCACGTGCCACCTATGAGGGGCAAATGATTAGGGGATTTTTCCCCAGCAATCACCATCTGACAAGTGGACCAATCAGGTTCCGCCATGTGTCCGTCACATGGGCAAATAGGAGCCTGCCACGTGTCAAGCAATGATCCGTCCACCATGGACCAATTACGACACGACACGTGTCCTTCCCATGACACCTGGGATAACCGGTCACCTAGGCCCAACTTCCGAGGGAAGCCCAATCAGCCCAAGGTTAACCTAAACCTAGGATTGGCACGTTTCCCGAGGTTATAAATACCTCCCTTAATCCTCATTAAGGGAGAATAACATGCTAAAAACGCAGAATAGCATGCCGCCTGTTCCCCCCAAGGCTAAGAAAGAGATCCTAGATAAAGGACTCTTCAAAGTAGAGTCGAAGGTGAACTCTACTTCAGGGGTACGAGAGCAAGTACCCCTGCACTGCGTCCCGAGCTTCAAATGGCTCTACGACGAGTACTTTTTGGCCGCCTGTGGCCTCAGCAGTCGGTGCTCAAGAGGTAGCCGGCCTGTCGAATACTCTGTTGTTCCGTGCATTTCTTGTTATGACTTTTATTAACTTTGCTATTTGTTTTTGCAGCGGACGCCATGAGCAAAATTACCGCCTCAAAGACTGCGGCGGCCATGTTGCGGGCCTCCATCATGCAACAGTCTTCAACCGACTCCCCCAACAAGGGGGCACCCTTGGTGGTTCTGCCAGAAAACATGTGGCGGCTGAGAAGAAGCCGGTCACTTCTTCTAAAACTCCAGCTGGGCCACCTAGAAGTATGAAATTATCCTTGTAAATTTTAGACTTGCTCCCTTCTTTACTAGGTCTAATCCATTTGTTTATGCTTGATACAGCCGGCCCTCAGGAGCCTGACTTGGTCGAGGTGGCCAAGTCTATGATCAAAGCCGTTCCTCCAGCTGAAAGGGAGGCGGTCAGGGGTGTCGGCACCCTTGACCTAAACGGGATTGCAGGGGTCCTTGCTGAGGTATACTTAGCATATTTTTGAGTATTTGAATTCCAGGACGCCTGTTTTCTTTTTTGTTTGGAAACTGACGCCTGTTCCCCTTTTTACTTAGGCCCTGCTACGAGTGAACGGCCTTCGCAAGCCGCTTGACCGGAAGAACAAAGAGGTAAAGGCTGCAAAAGCTATGGCCGCCTCTGACTGTGATAAGGCAATGTTTCAAATTGCCCAAAATGAAGTTCTGACCATTGATATTCTTTATTATCAGGCGCAGGCTACCGCCGCTATCCGGGCTCAGTTAGAGGCGGCCCAGAAGAGGAATATCGAGCTGGAGGCGACCCTCAACAACCTCAAGGCCGAGCTGAGACCTCTTCGCCAAAAGATGTCCTCATACGAAACCTTGGAGAAATCCTTGGCGAGCGTAATGGTACGCCTGGTGACCCAGGAGAAGAGTCTTACTCAGGAGCTCTCGGAAAAGGCCGAGCAAGAAAAGAAAGAGCTGATCCGGGAGATGATGGAAGATTCTGCTCAAATCCAGCGCATGACTTGGGGCCGCCTCTTCCCCAATGCCGACTTTGCCTCATGGGAAAAAACGTACCGCCAGTGTTCTGATAGATATAATCAAGAGATCCTGGCGGCTGCTGAGGAAGAGGCGTTGGATGAGGAGGAGCAGCCGGTAGTGGCGCTTGTGCCGCTTGGGGGTAATGCATCAAAGAAGGATGCAGCTGAAGCCGAGTCCAGCAGGAAGAGTGCTGACCAGGCGGCAGCTGCTAATATTGAAGATCTGCCCCCTTCTTAAGCTTTATGTCTTCTTTCCACGGCCTGTGTGCCGTTTGTTTGTATTTACCCGGCCAGGGGGCCGGGGCTCTGAATATTTTGCCGGTCTTTAATGACCGGCTTCTTTTTAATGAATTTTTTTGTTCTGCTTCAAATTTGTTCAAGTATTGAATTATTCTGATATCCAATTGTACACTATACCGACTGTTTTACATGGCCGATAGTTGCAGACAGGTATGGATAGTTAGTCACGCCGCCTATGCCCCTGGACGACTGGTTGTCTGTTTCCAGGCTAGACAATCAGTCGGCCATTTATCCAATCGGTATTCGAACCATTTTAAAGACTGGATCCCCTTTAGGCAGGCGGTCCTGTCATTTGTAAAATAAACCAAGTAGGGAAATTGTTTCCTACTTGTCATACTTTTAGGCTAGAGACTTTAGGCCGTCTAGGCCGACTGTATGAACACCTTTTTAGTTTCAAACTAAAATTTTTAGGGAGTGACCAAGTAAACATGATTCTTACCTAGTCGCTAAGTAACTGAGTAGTAGAGGTATCAAGCGGTGGGTACCGGTTGTCCCCCTTTATTCGCCAATGTTTGTTGGCTTTTAACTCATAGGTTGTTAACTTAGCAGGAGTAGTGGTTGAGAGCCCCTGTTTGCTAAAAACAGGCGGACGACTCATACCTTTTAGGCTCCATACTAAGTTTGAGAGAGTGACTATGAGTTAACTTTGGTGTTACTCAGTCGCCGTCACTCTTGCTTGAGTAGTAACGGTACCAGGAGGCGGTGGCCGGTTGAACCTTTTGATTCGCCAATGTTTGTTGGCTATTAACTCAAGAGGTACCCCCTGCATTTATCCCAAGTAATACGGGCGGTCATCTGACTCAGATGCCAACTGCTACCACTAGTTCGGTTAGTGATAGAGTTATCCTTGTCTCAAAAACGGCTACGTGGTTGCCCTTGGGGTTAGTCGTATAGGTGCCGTGTAATTATTTATAGAGCAATGTTCCACCCAAAAGGGAGCTGCTCTCTGCGACGAATTTCATCCGGAGGAATGCCGCCGGACGCCTGCTATGATGTTGGGACAGGTCGTATTAGTTTTGAAGATTGGATTAGTTGGCTTGGCGCCTGGTCTGATCATTCGGCCTGTGGCCTTGGTTAGTTCTTAGTGAACGTAGGTGCTAAGTAAAAGGAGGGTAGTCGCCTGTTTAGGCACAGGGTCGGCTAGGCCCTGATCATTTTTAGCTAAGTATAAGGGGGGTGGCTGTGTGCTTTGGAACCAGTCGGCCCTCTTCTTTGGAGAGTAGCCGACTATATATCCAGACGGCGTGCCCCGATGGTGATAGAGTAAAATATTCAATGGAGAGTAGCCGACTGTAAAGGTACAGGCGGCATGCCCCTCTGAAGATAGAGTAAAATACTCAATGGAGTGTAGCCGACTGTAAAGGTACAGACGGCATGCCCCTCTGAAGATAGGGTAAAATACTCAATGGAGAGTAGCCGACTGTAAAGGTACAGACGGCATGCCCCTCTTAAGTAAGAATAAAAACTGAGTATGGAGAGTAGCCGACCGTTTGTTAGTAGGCGTTCCCCTCTTAGTACAAAATTGAATATTAAGTATGCAAACTTTTATTAAGTAGCCCTTGACTATTTACATCATTCAAAAGAAATATTTCTTAAGATTATCTACATTCCAAGTTCGAGGCAACGGTTGTCCGTCTGGTGTTCTTAGACGGTAGGTACCGTCCCTGACCTCTTCACAGATTCGGTAGGGTCCTTCCCAGTTGGGAGTTAGTTTGCCAGACTCATTAGCCCTTCCAACTGCTTCCATTTTTCTAAGTACAAAGTCCCCCACTTTGAGTGGACGCCTGTGTACTTTTTAGTTGTATGATCTAGTCATTCTCAGGCGGTAAATTTCATGGCGCAAGACAGCATTGCCACTCCTTTCAGGAAGTGAGTCTAATGCCAGGCGCATGGCTTCCCAGTTTGCCTCTTCGTCATATAGCATTACTCGAAGAGTCGGCTCGTAGTGTTCTATTGGAAGAACAGCTTCCGCACCATAAGTTAGGAGGAATGGAGTTTCTCCAGTCGCCCCTTTTTCAGTCGTCCTAATGGCCCAGAGAACATGTGGTAATTCATCCGCCCATAGGCCGCCTGCTCGTTCAACCTTTTTCTTGAGACCGTCTGAGATGATTTTATTAAAGGCTTCTACCTGGCCGTTTGCTTGTGGACGGCCGACAGATGCAAAGTAGTGTGCAATTCCTTGGTCACCCAACCAGCTTTTGAGAACAGGCGTCTCAAATTGGGGACCATTATCAAAAACCGTAGACATGGGAACCCCGAACCGAGTGATGACATTTTTCCAAATGAATGAAATTACATCCTTTGTCTTGATTCCCTTTACAGCCTCCGCCTCTACCCATTTAGTGAAGTAGTCGACGGCAACAAGTATGTACCTCCTTCCTCCTGTAGCAGGCGTATATGGACCCAGAATATCCATGCCCCACTTAGCAAACGGTAGTGGGCTATGAATGGTAGTGAGGTCAGTAGCCGGACGGTGAATTAGCTTGCCAAACCTTTGGCACTTGTCACATTTTTTCACCATCTCCATTGCATCTGCTTCTAAAGTAGGCCAAAAGTAGCCCTGCCACCTTGCCCGTTGAGCAAGCGTCCTACCGCCTATATGGGAAGCACAGTAACCAGAGTGAAGATCGTCTAGTATCTGTCGTCCCTTTTCTGGAGTAACACACTTAAAGAAGGGTTGAAGGTACCCTCTTTTGTGAAGTTCTCCCTTTATTATTTCAAAACTGGTTGCTCGTTTTTTCAGTGCTGCCGCCTGTTGATGATCATCCGGCAGGGTACCGTTTGTCAGATATGCCCTGATTGGATCCATCCAGGTTGAGCTTCTGTCTAGGATTCCAATAGGGTCTTCCTCGATGCTTCTCTTCTCCATTACTTCCCAAAAAACAGTTCGAGGAGTATCACAGGAGGCGGATGATGCTAATTTTGACAGTGCATCCGCCTGGTTGTTTTCTGATCTCGGCACTTAGGTCAGATGGAAATCCTCAAGGGAGCCGACTGCCTGTCGGACCGCCTCTAAATACTTGATCATGGCCGGATGGGTTGCTTGGTATTCGCCATTGTACAGACTCACTATCAATTGGGAATCGGAACAGGCGTCTATTTTTCTTGCCCCTACCTCCTTGCACATGCGGATTCCGGCTAGTAAAGCATCATATTCTGCCTCATTGTTTGAGGCCTGAAAACTGAAGCGTAGAGCATAATTGTACCTGTCGCCCTCTAGCGACTGACATATGACGCCTGCTCCACAACCATTTGAAGTAGAGCTTCCGTCCACATATACCTTCCAGACTTGGTCTGTAACTTGAGAGTCAGGAGGACGAGTCATCTCAACAATAAAGTCAGCAAAGGCTTGCCCCTTCACTGCTTTTCTAGGCTCGAAAGTAACTTCGAGGCTCTGTATTTCTATGGCCCATTTGATCATTCGGCCTGACGACTCCATGATGGTCAGTGGCCGCTTGATAGGTTGGTCTGTATACATGACGACTGCATGTGCCTAAAAGTAGGGCTTCAATTTTTTAACAGCCATGAAGAGTGCAAGACCAAATTTCTCCACTAAGGGATACCTCAACTCGGCATTTTTCAGTACATGACTGACAAAGTAGACCGGGAGCTGACAGACGTCTCTTTCAGCAAGGAGAACAACGCTTAACGCATGATCAGAGACGACCAGGTACATGTAGAGTACTTCTTTGGGCAAAGGGCTGACCAGCCTCGGCAAGGAATGCAAGTGAACTTTCAATTTCTGGAAGGCCGCCTCAGCATCCGGCCCCCATTCAAACCTTGCCTTTTTCTTAATTGCCTGGAAAAAGTATAGGCATTTGTCGCCTGATCGGCTTAGAAATCTTCCCAAGGCCGCCAGACAACCTGTTAACTTCTTAACCTCTCGGATGGTACGAGGCGACTGCATGTCGATGACCGCCTTCACCTTCTCAGGGTTCGCCTCTATTCCTCTCTAATTGATAAGGAATCCGAGAAATTTCCCAAACTCAACTCCAAAGACACATTTCTTGGGATTGGGAATGACATGGTGCCGCCTAAGTGTGGCGAAAGTTTCTCGGAGGTCCAACAGATGATCTTTCTGAAGTTTAGACTTGACAATCATATCATCAATATATGCCTCGACATTTCTCCCAATCTGATCAAAGAACACAATGTTTATCATTCGCTGGAAAGTGGTCGGGGCATTCTTAAGACCAAACGGCATGACCGTGTAACAATATAACCCCTGATCAGTGACGAAGGTTGTCTTCTCCTGATCTTTCTCCCATAAAGGAATTTGATGGAAACCAGAGTAGGCGTCCATAAAGCTCATCAAAGCATGGCCGGCTGTTGAGTCGACCAGGTTATCAATTTTAGGCAGAGGGTAACTGTCTTTGGGGCACGCCTTGTTTAAGTCTGTGTAGTCTACACACATTCGCCAGGTGCCATTCGGCTTTTTAACAAGCACCACATTTGCAACCCAGTCTGAGAAGTAACATTGCCGAATGAACCCTGATTCAAGTAATTTTTTAACTTCGGCGGCTGCCGCCTGACTTCTTTCTTCGCCATGGTTCCGCTTCTTCTGCCGTACCGGCTTCATTTTCGGATCCACGGCCAGTTTATGTACCGCCAGATCAGGACTAATGCCTGGCATTTCATGGACTTCGAATGCAAAGATGTCCTTGTATTCTTTCAATAGTTTGTGAAAATCGTCACCCAGGTCCCTTAGAGCAGTCGTCCCAACCTTGATTGTTCTGTCAGGACGCGAGTCATCTAACATCAGGTCCGTATGCTCACTAGCTGGCTGAGGGCGGAATTCATCCGACCGCTCCTCTGCCAATGATTGCTATTTTCTGTCTTTTCTTGCGGTCCCTGTCTGGGATGCCTTTTCTCTTCTTGCCGCCTGCTTCTTGAACAGGCGCACTCTCCTTGACATTGTCAAGGTCTATTTTTCCACCGCTCGACATAGTGGCCATAACAGTGGGCTTGACATCCGAGAGATAGCACTCTCGGGCCATCCTCTGATCTCCCCTTAGGGACCCGACTGTTCCATTATCCCTCTCAAACTTGAGCAACATAAGAGACGGGATTATAACAGCCTTGGAATTATTCAGGGTTGGTCGTCCCAGAATCATGTTGTAGGCCGAGAGTTCTTCTACTACCAGGAACCGGACTACCATGTGTCGTCCTTCCCCTTTTTCACCCAGGCGGATGGGTAAATCCACTCGTCCAACTGGGTGAACGACTCCTCCTCCAAACCCTACTAAAGGGTGGGATGCCGGATGTATGCGATTAGTCTGAAATTTTAGTTTCGACAGACATTTGCTACTGATGAGATCTGAGGAGCTTCCGGTATCAATGAGGATTCGGCCAACTCTCTGGTTGGCCACTTTACATTCAATAACGATAGGATCGTCATGCGGCCCTCTTACCCCTCCTAGATCTTCTTCAATGATGACAATCTCAGGAAATGAATATTTTGAGGGCCGTTCTTGGTGAACGGAATTTACATCTAACCGTCTGATATTTTCTTTGTTGCCCCTAATAGTGGGGCCGCCTCCTGAGAAGCCGCCTGCGATGGTGTAGACGACTGCATCATCTGTATCGGAACTGTCGGCCTGTTGATTCTTTTTGGCCGACTGCTTTTTCGAGGAAGTGTTCCTCGTAGATTTCTTGACATAAGTGTCAAGATCACCTTGCTCAGCCAGGCGGTCCAGATACCGCATGAGACTGATGCATTCATTGGTGTGATGACCAACATCTTCATGATAATCACAGAATTTTTCTTGGTTCCGGTTGTTTGCATAACCCTTCATGGGGACCGGCTTCTCAATTGAGATCCGTCCCTTGATTTCCTTTAGGATAAATTGGCTATCCTTGTTAAACGCATACTTTGGGGAGTATGGTTTAAATTCTTTTTTCTTTTTCTGGGCCGGCTGTTTAGAGGAATCAGCCGCCCAGACCTCTTTTCTCTTCTCGTCTTTGTTGGACGACTGTTTCTGTCGTCCTTCTCTTTTGTCGGACCTTCTCCCGTCTGACTGTTTTACCGTACTACAAAGATCAGTCGCCTGTATATAAGCTTCCGCTTCAATCAAGGCGTCTTGAAGAGTCGCCACCCTCTTTCGGACCAAATCAAATTTGAAGGTCGACCCGTCTTTGAGACCTCTGAAAAAGCCAGTATAGGCTACTTCATCCAGTAACCCTTGAATCTGTATTCTCATCAGGTTAAACCGCCTAATGTAAGAACGAAGCCCCTCCTTCTCGCCCTGCTGAATTGTTCCTAAATCAAGGGTCGTCTTCTTCGCAGGGATGTTCATGGCGAAGTTGGAGGTGAATAAGTAAGCAAGCGTCCTGAAGTTATTTACACAACCAGTCGGCAGGTTGCCGAACCATTGTTCTGCGATTTCTTTGAGAGTCGCTGGGAAACACTTGCACCAAGTGGGATCATCCAACCCTTGAAGGTACATCAGGTTGGTGAATGCCATCAGATGGTCTTCTGGGTTAGTAGTGCCGTCATAGGTGCCTACTAATACATTTTTCACTTTGGTCGGCTGAGCGGCTTCAGTAATTTCCTTGGAGAAGGCCGACGGCTATTCACCAAGTCTAAGCAACCGTAGCTGCCAGTCCATAGGTTGGACGTTTTTTGCTGCATGTCCACCAAACGGAGGTGGCTGTAAAAAATACTGTTGTTACGGTACAAACGGTAAGTTTGGTACCGCCTGGTCGCTATGATAGCCGGAGTGACGGGAGGTGCCGCCTGACTGACTCTCATGATACGACTGAGTATGCCTCATCGAGGTATTTCGCAGACTGTCTTGGAAGTTTGAAGTAGAGGCCGACTCTGAAAATCGGTCACTCTTCTTCTGCTCTAGCAGTAACCGAGCGTCTGTGTATGTTTTCCTCGACCCGTCCGCCTGAATATGACGAACATGTTTCCTATTTCCTGGAGTAGGAAAACGGTATTTTGTGAAATCAAGGGCAGGTGGCTCCCGCTTCCTAGATTTAGGATGAGGGGTCGCCTCTCGCCCTTGAACTGGCTTCCTCTTCTGTGAAGAGGAGGGTTTCTTAGCCGACTGCTCCTTGTCTAGAGCAGGCGGCTTCTTGTTGATCAACTCTTAAATTTCTCCCTGAAGTCCCTCATGAAGGTCATGAGTTCGTTCCTTGTGATGGGAGCAGACCCATCAGTCGGCTGTTGTCGAACAGGCGGTGCGCCTGCTGGCTCGCTTCCTGTATGAAGATGTTCCCGTTCCCTCCTTTCGGTATGACGGGTACGTCGGGCCCTTAGGGTCCCGTCTGAAGCTGTGTGAGCTTCAACTTCAAATTCATTCTCAGTATCGTGGTCCGACTGAACTAGAGGGTCGTCCAGGGGACGTCTCTCTTCAGGAGTCGGTACAAACGTGGATGCCATCTCAGAAGTACCCTCCCCACAGACGGCGCCAAGATGTTTCGGGGTTTTCTGATGTCCTGCGGGAGAGTTACAATTCCGAGACTGGAACCGGGCGCCTGTACCTGCAAAACAAACGGATGCTCCGGACGATTGGAGATCCGCCTCCGACGGTCAAGTTAGTACTTGATTAAGGAGTAATTAATGCGGAAATTAAAGTGATTGGGTCTCTCTAGGTGAGAGAGTTTAATGTTTGTAATCTGCGTTTTTTGCGTAATCCCCCTTAATGAGGATTAAGGGAGGTATTTATAACCTCGGGAAACGTGCCAATCTAGGTTTAGGTTAACCTTGGGCTGATTGGGCTTCCCTCGGAAATTGGGCCTAGGTGACCGGTTATCCCAGGTGTCATGGGAAGGACACTTGTCGTGTCGTAATTGGTCCATAGTGGACGGATCATTGCTTGACACGTGGCAGGCTCCTATTGGCCCATGTGACGGACACATGGCGGAACCTGATTGGTCCACTTGTCAGATGGTGATTGGTGGGGAAAAATCCCCTAATCAACAGGGATTGGTCAACTTTGGGCCATCCTGAGGCTGACACGTGTCATCCCCTGATTGGACCACGTGGCGGGGTAAAATTACCCTAAACATTTGCCCCTAACAGATGTGACGTGGCACGCATCTGTGACACGTGTCACGCTTCGATTGGTGGTAATTTTACCATCAAAGAGTAACCGTTCACCTTCCGAGTAAATTACGGAAATGCCCCATATTTACCCTCTATATATAGCCGTTTACCCTCATAATTTTGTACGTTCACAAAAATTTTCTAGAGAGAGAACTTTGAGAGAGCAGAAGTCATCCGTTTGAGTCAGGCGCAAGCAAGGAAGCTCGTACTCCATCATCCCAGCCGGACCCGTCTGTCTTCAGATATCAAATCCAAAGGTACCGTCTCTGCGTCTCTCAGCTCTTTTTCTTGTTTCACCGCTTGTACATATTTCTTGCAATAAATGGATGCATCACCAACACACACGGCACAACCTAGGTTAGAGTCCAGCCGGTCACCTGGGACGGCTGAATCTAGGACTGGGAGTGTCGTCTCAGGGTGTTGGGACCACCTTTTTCCTTGGATTCCGACCATTTATGTGTCTTTGCAGGACACAATGGCTTGGACTATGCAGACGACCACCGATCCAAACTACAGAAGCGAAGGCTCAGGCGGCCAAACGCCTGAGGGAGAAACGTCTAGTCAGGGAGGCCAGACGGCTCTGGAGAGATCCCCTCCGCGCGCCCTTCAACTCCCGCAGATTCCTTTCTGGAAGAGTGCGACCAAGGCGGCGATGAGGCCGCCTCAGCCCTTTTGACCCAAAATGAGGAGGAGACGGAGAGCGACAGTTCCGCCTCCACCTCTGAGAGCAGCGACGATTTACCCCCGCTTGAGGATAGCGAGGAAGAGGAGAGGAAGAAGTGGAATGAGAAGGACGGTCCCTTCAACATCCACGTCTCCGCCAAGGACCGGATCCAAACGGAGGAGAGCTTAAAAAACTTTACGCAGATGCACCCATTAGGAGACGGGTATAAAATAAGAGTGCCGCCTGAGAACGGCACCATCGCCTGGGAGGATGATCAGGAGAACGCCAACGGCTACTTTGGCTGTTATGAGGCGGCGTTCAAGGCTGGTCTTCGTTTCCCCTTCACCAGGCGGTGAAGGCAATATTGAGAGGCTATGGCCTCGGAGTCTGGCAACTTACCCCCAACTCTTGGACAAACATTTTGGGGTATGTTGCCGCCTGCGAGTTCTAGGGGCTCAACCCCGGCTGGGAGGCTTTTGCTAGTATGCACTATCTTAGCCGAAGACCAGGCGGCTAGAGGGCGTAGTACACTCTAACCACGCATCCCCAATACATGATGACCTTGGACAAGGTCTCCAAATTTGACGGCTGGAAGCACAAGTTCTTCCTGATGTCCACTCCCAGCAGGCGGGAGAATTATGAATTCCGCCAGTACAATAAGAAGCCCGACTTGATGGGCCGAAAGTGCGCTCTTCCCTAGATCCCAGAGGAGGATTTTGACAAGATCATTGAGGCAGACTTTTTCGGCCTCACAGACGCGACCTTGTCAACCGGGGAAACAATAAAAGTCCCCAAGAACTGGATCCCCAAGAGCGCCTGGTTCAGGGACGAGGGTTTCCTAGCTGCCTGCGGGCTAGGACACATGTTTACAAAACGTATGCGCCTGAGTTTATATCCGCCTGTAGTGTTTTTGTGTTAGAATTAATTTATGATATTAATCAATCTCTTTCTTTTTGCAGAAGAAGCTTTAGACATGCTGTAGACGGAGAAGACTCCCAAGCGGTCCTCTGCAGTCATCCGTAAGGAGCTTGCGGAAAAAGTTGCGGCCGCACTCAAGGCCCAGGTAAAAAAACGCCTGACCCTCTCTTAGATTGTCCTCAAAGATTATTTTCTCCGAATGCTAAACTTAACTTGGTTATTTTCGCAGGGGGGGGGAGAGGTTGGAAAGACGTTTGAGAAGAATCTCAAATGGGATAGGGAGGAAACCCCCTCTGTTCTCAACAAAACCAAAAAATCCACCTCCGCTTCAACCCCTGGCTTCTCAGCCGGGAATCAACAGATGCGGATAGCGGGGCGAAACGAGAGGGTAGGCGGCAGCCCGGGCCTCGACCTCGTCAACCCCGTATCAGCAACCGGGGGGTTCACCACGCCTGCAAGAGGTTCCCACTTGGCCGGCTCTGAAGGTAAGAACCCTTTTGAATCTCTGCTTGAGCTGGGGTGGCCTTTGCGGGTGAAATCCCACTCCCAACATACGTCATCCTCAAACGGTCGGAAACAAATAGGTGCTTCCTTAGTTTCGCACTCATCCCGTATCAATCTCCCCGTTGGCTAGACGTCCAGAAGCACGCCAAGGTCATGCTTGACGCCGTCCGCAAGAAGGATAAAGACAACATCCCTGGGATAAAGACGTTCAATCTGGAATGCATTCTATCCCTTCTGGCTGAGGTAAGAGACTTGACAATTTTATTTTTTCCAAGTGTTTTACCCCGCCTGCAATACTCATACCGCTTGCTTTTTTTTTTGAAGGCTATGCTGCGGGTAGACGGGCTCAAATATCCTTATTCCCGCAAAAGGGAAGAGGTAAAAAGGGCCAAGAAGTCCGCCACAGACGCTGATAATGTTGCTTTATACTCAAGTATCGTAAATGAACTTGAAACTAAAGCAATCATAATGACACAGACGTCAAAAATCCAGCAGCTGGAGGCGGATCTGAAGACGGCCAACCAACGGGCGGGCGATGCTGAGGCGGCCCAGAAGAAGGCGGAGGAGGCCCTGAAAAAGGCGGATGAGAGCCTCAAGAAGACTAATGAGGAGATCAAGAAGGCCTAGGCGGACCTTGGCACACTGACGAGGGTTAAATCGGTCGCTACAATCTAACTCTCAATCAAACAATACTTATACGAACACCCTATAACCAAGTACAATGGAAAATAAAGGTTCAGTTCACGAGGAACGAGAGTAATTGCAAATCAATCTTAAACCTAAGCTAGTTCGAAATCAATGGAAAATGGTGTTCTAAAATACTACTAATAAGATGGAATAAATCAATAAACTAAGACACTAGGGAGAACGGGAATTCACCAAACCATCGGTAACTACGCAACAAGGAATCACAGAGACAAACGGGATATGCAAAGACTATATGTCTGATCAATATCATGTGATAGGAAGACAACGGGCAATACTAAGCTTGGATTTCTCATGCACTTAACATTACTCGATACATGACAGGGGTTAAATCGGTCGCTACAATCTAACTCTCAATCAAACAATACTTATACGAACACCCTATAACCAAGTACAATGGCAAATAAAGGTTCGGTCCACGAGGAACGAGAGTAATTGCAAATCAATCTTAAACCTAAGCTAGTTCGAAATCAATGGAAAATGGTGTTCTAAAATACTACTAATAAGATGGAATAAATCAATAAACTAAGACACTAGGGAGAACGGGAATTCACCAAACCATCGGTAACTACGCAACAAGGAATCACAGAGACAAACGGGATATGCAAAGACTATATGTCTGATCAATATCATGTGATAGGAAGACAACGGGCAATACTAAGCTTGGATTTCTCATGCACTTAACATTATTCGATACATAATCAAACCACATTCAATAATGAAATACTCAATTCACAATCTCTTGTTCAAATCAAGGATATCATGCAATCAAATTCAAGATTCTAGGTTAGCTACTCCTATTATAATGAATTAACATGCAATTGCATATAATCAATTTAATCACAATCCGTTTATCAAAATCAATCCTCAATTCCATAGATTACCTAGGCCGGGTTTCATCCCGAAACCCTAGCTAGGAGACTACTCACACATATTCATAATCAAAGCAATAATGAATTCCAAAAGCATAATAGATATAAACATGAATTTTGATTAAGGAATAATAAAGCTTGATTAATAAACAAGAATGAATAATACCAATTGTATTGATGCGAATCAATGGAAAAGTTCAGAACTTTGATATCCGTCGTCAACGAATAATACAAAGAACCTTCGCAAATCTTGCTTCAAATCAATCCAAGAAAACTAAAATCTCTAGGAAATTCTCTAAGAAAACTAATGAATCTCTAATACTAAGAACGTTCTCCAATAACTCTCTACAAAAGCTCTCAAAACTATCTCTAAAAACTGTCTTTTAATCCTCTTAAAGTCGGGCCTTATATACGTCTTCTAATTCGGAGAAGTCAAGCGCGCAGTTAACCCTGGATCAGCACGGCCGTGCTGTATTTGGCACGGCCGTGCTAGCTTGTCAGTAAGTAAACCGGGTTTCTTCTTCAAGTTGGCACGACCGTGCTATATATGGCACGGCCGTGCAGCTTCCTGGCACGGCCGTGCTAAAAATGTCACGGCCGTGCTGAATATGCTCTAGCACGGGGCTCATACTGAAGCTGACACGGGCACGGGCAACATCTGGCACGGCCGTGCTAATGGCCTGCACGGCCGTGCGGGTGCGTGGATACTGACACGGGCGCGCTATTGGCTTGCACGGCCGTGCTGCCTTGCCTGGGGTTGCTTGCTTATAGGCCAGCACGGGTGTGCCTATGGTAACACGGCCGTGCTGCCTGTGCTATGTAATCAATGCACGGCACTTGAACTTCCTTAACTCCTCGGACTCCGGTCAAGGCTAGCTCGGTTACGCATCAAGGGCTCGGGATCCGATTAAACTCAGTTGATATTACCTGAAAACACATCAAAAACAAACCGAAAACCCGTGAAGCACGTAATATGGGGAACGTAAGCATAACAAGGTAATAATCGGCCAAAGCGGCCCCAAATACATCCAAAATCATCCTAAAATATGCTCTAAAGCACGCCCTAAAGTGCGCTTGTCAAAACCCCCCAAGCTACACTTTTGCTAGTCCTCGAGCAAAAACCAAGGGATACACACACACACAGGATCAAATAAACTATTGCCATTACATATAAATCCAATTTAGCACGGAATGAAGTCAATGGATCCTACTTAGAACAACCATACACGGAATGAAAACTCACTCAAACAAGCAACGAGACACACAATCCAAGGTATCGTTGATCAAAATGCAAACAAAACCTAAACCAAGCATAGAGAACAAAGAAGTCATGCTTCCCTCTAAACCCAACCAAACCGGCCACGTCCCCCCCTTTTGCTTCAAATCACCACCCTAATTGGCCCCTCGTGATTCCTCGAAGGAACCGGAAAAAGTGATATTTTGAGGAAATAACAAAGGTATCCCGACATCTCGATTACGCATAATCTTTCCATAGGGTTGAAAGGTATCTCCCTCCACCGTTTGAGAACCGAACACCTCTAAAGTCTAAGGGTCTTAAAAGGGTTGTAATGTATTGGCAATGGGTAAGGTAGGTGAAAACAATTTAAAAAAGTGGGGTTAATTCCTAAATGAAGCTCAAGAATCACAATTCTCAAAAACAATAGTTCAAAAGATGTAATTCACTTTCCACAATCTCATTGATTCACATTCTTACACATCCCGAATTATCCATATAATACACACTCAAATGACCTCTTTCAAACTTCAAAACTTTATTTATGTGTCCTTGCCTTTTTTCACAATTCGGACGGCTTTTCTCCTTTTCTCCTTTTTTTTTTTTATTTTGATTTTCTTTTCCTTTTTTTTTCAAAAACAAATTTTCATATTACATCTTTACAATTAAGCTCACTTTCAAACTTGCTCAAACCAACTATCGATCATTATTCTTGATTTATACACAATAAGCTCAAACAAACCTTGCGAGGTAAACGCTTCACAACTAAGGGTTGGTAAAACATCGGCCATCGAGTTTGTAACATGGGTAACCAAGAATGGAATTAAAGGCTCAACATGGTTAGCAAGTAAGATGATGTAAAAAG
Organism: Chenopodium quinoa; assembly: GCF_001683475.1. Taxonomy (NCBI): domain Eukaryota; kingdom Viridiplantae; phylum Streptophyta; class Magnoliopsida; order Caryophyllales; family Amaranthaceae; genus Chenopodium; species Chenopodium quinoa. Next base: position 95,770 of record NW_018744738.1, read on the forward strand.
AAAATTAATTTGAAACAAAACAAAAGGAACAAAATAAGAAAAATGAAAAAGGTGCCCTCTTCCTCCCTTAAAAGTGTCAAGTCGGTCTCGGGAGCTACTAGTCAACACAAAGATCGAAAAATGCATAATCAAGGATCCAAATATGCCACTCAACAAGAATGATGAAGGCTAGAACAAATAAACCTCACGGGATCTAAAAAACAAAGCAACTACCAATTAAGGGGATCAAATCCACAAATGGGAAGCGACTCCATCTTACCACAGCCCAAAGGCATAGAGTTTCACATGACAAAAGTGTTCTAACCAACTACCTTCGCCTAGACTCGTCTACATTGATCAACAATAGACTCAAACTGTGCATTCATTACTGGCTTAAGTAGAAATAGATATTCCACACACATTCATTCACGTTTCGAATCCAAATATGAGCATTATTCCAAAAGTTTATGCAATTAGACAAGTTTATCACGATCCAAAAATATAGGAAAAGACTATGAGGCAAATCATATAAACTAGACTACACATTCTCATAACAGAAGCTTTTCCTATATTGCACACATATATAAACAACTAAGTAATCTAAACAAGCTAAATGGCTCATAAAGAGGCATGAAAATCACATAATAATCCCAATCGACAAACAAGTGATCGAATGATATCAACATCAACGATCCCAGGTTACTTAGAACCGATCAAACATCCTCGAACCATTCAACTTCTTCCTAAACTAAACTATCCTAAGCACACAAAAAAAAGAAAAGATCTCACCAAATTTGCTTCCCGGGAGCTTCAATTAACGGCCATAGCATCGTTCTTCAAACTCATGTCGCGTCTCGAACGTTCCCAATCTGCAAAAAGGAAAGACATACTAGAAAACAAGTTAAGGTAAATCTTTTTGTTTTTGTTTTTGTTTTTCTATTTTTTTTTTTTTTTTTTTTCGAAAGCAAATAAAAACTAAACTACCAAAAATCCAAATCCCTAAATACAAGTAAGACCCCCCCCCAAGCTAGAATCAAACATTGTCCTCAATGTTTACACATCAAGGACTTACAATAATAAGGAGAGGGAGGTAACTAAAGGGAAAGGGAAAGGGATCACGAGCTAGGCCCGCCCGGGCCATAAGGGAAACGGGAGGCCATATCATCAACACTCCTCTTCAGGTCTCTGAAGGCGGAGGTCATATCCTCGTTCGACCGGCGCAAATCCGCTACCTCGAGCCTCAAATCTTCCATTCCTTGGCGGAGCCAGGCGAAGTCTTGCGCCGGGATATGCTGGGCCGCATCCGGGCCACCCTCCTCGTCATCATCATCATCATCAGCATCGTCACCTCCTTGGCCCCCGTGGGCCTGCTCATCCCCCTGGTGAGGCTCGGGATTGCGGTCTACATACTCCGTGCCTCCGTCCTCGTTCCAGGCGAAGTCGGGGTCGAAAATCCAGTTGTCTTTGTTGTAAACCACCGTCCTCTCCGGATCGGGCAAGTAGGCGTATGGCTTTCCTGCTACGAGCCACAAATAGCAATCCGGCTGGGATGTCCCTTCAAGCCACTGCATGGCTCTCAAGGTGCGCATATCAAGCCTCGTAGTGCCTGGGATAGCCTGCAATTCAGAAAAATCAATCCCATTATATTGCGCAAGAATGGTGATCATGCCACCGATAGTAATATCACCCCTACCCCGGGCTACACCGTCGAGGTGGTCTAGTAACCACGCTCCCATGTCTAGACGCCCGTCCCCACGGGTGAGGTGCCAAATAAACTGTAACTCCCTAATGGAGACTACACCCGAACTATCTCCTTTAGCAAAGATAGTAGAGGAGAAGGTCCTGTGGGACAACCGAAAGGCGGGATTGACGATGGAAGTCGCCTTATCCCTACGGGGATCTCTATCCATTTTCCCCGTGATTTGCCGCCAAAACAACCCGGAGTTGTAGTGTTTTGAGTGGCCATCCTTAGGACCATATTTCAGGTCGGATGTCCACCCAAAGGCGGCATTAACTTGGGCCACCGACATTTGAATGGTGCCCGAGTTCATTAGTTGAAAGGACAAGTACCTGGGTGAGTTATTCTCATCCCGATGCACGTACAAAGAAGACAAAAACTCGAGGGTAAGCCTCTTGTAAGTGAGAGCATGCATGGTAAGGAAAGAATCAAAATTGGTGAATGAAAATAGTTGAACCATGTCGCTTTCGATCCCTAGAGCCCTAGCGGCTAAAGGGTCGTAGAACTTGGTAGGCCGGATCGGTCGGTGGGAAATCCTACAAATTTGTCCAAAAAGGACGGGTTATTAAAAACAATACCCATGGTGTCCACCGTGGGTGGAACCATGGATGAGGATGCATCGTCCCGACCCGGTCTCCTAGTCAATGTCTTTGTTCTAGGCATGTTTGATTCAAGAAATTAAGCACAATATACCAATTAACAAGAAAGAAACTATCCTAGCATGCAATTTACTACCCTAACACCACTAGTTCACCCAAACTTGCAACAATAAAGCACAATTCAACAACAAATATTCAATAAAACGAATGAAATTGGACAAAAATTGCGGAAATCAATGAGTTTAAGAACGAATTCACCGAGGACTCCACGAAGTAGAGTTGTGGCGAGCTCAAAGAGGGCCGAATTTTGCGTCCAATCACTTGAAAAATGCTCTAATGCAAGGAGGGTGCCGAGATCTTGAAAGAAGAGTATGGGGAATTAGGGTTTGATTTGAGGAATTGAGGGAGGAGGTTGGGGGTTGGGGGTTTGGGTTAGTTTAGAGAGAAAAAGGGTAGGAGAGTTGGAGAATAATGAGAGAGTGTGAGTGAAATCGTGTTTAAAAAAACACGAAAAACTATCCGGAACCCGCGCTGCACGGCCGTGCTATAACTGGCACGGCCGTGCCGAATTTGGCACGGCCGTGTTGGCTTGGAAGGCTTTTTGCGAAATTGAATTTTAGATGGCACGGCCGTGCTATAACTGGCACGGCCGTGTTGAAGTTTGGCACGGCCGTGCCGAATTTGGCACACAGCCGTGTTAAAATTAGCACGTCCGTGCTAGTACTTGACACGGCCGTGCTGAAAATGGCACGGCCGTGCTAGAATGTCAGTGGGCTTTTGAGGTTTGGCACGGCCGTGCAGGATTATGGCACGGCCGTGCAGTCTGATGGCACGGCCGTGCTGTCTGATGGCAGGGTCGTGCTGTCTGATGGCACGGCCGTGCTGTCTGATGGCACGGCCGTGCTGTCTGATGGCACGGCCGTGCTGTCTGCTGCAGTCTGTAGGTTTTCTTTTCCTTCAAGGCACTCATCACTCTCTTCATTCCGACTTCTAACCAATCTTCTACCTGCACAAAAACACACAAGAGCACACAAAACTCACACAAAATAGGAGCTAAACCAACTACAAAACAAAAGAAACTACTCTAGTAAAAGCAAGAAAATCGGGTTGCCTCCCGGAAGCGCTAAGTTTAACGTCGATAGCTTGACGTGGTCACATTCAACTCTTGTGACCGCATTCGAACACATCTATCACACCAACATGGGCTCCCTCATAGTATGTCTTCAACCTTTGCCCATTAACCACGAAGGATTGCAACCCACTAGAATCATAAAGCTCAACCGCACCGGAAGGGAAAACATCTTTGACAGTGAATGGACCCCTCCATCTTGACATCAACTTACCGGGGAAGAGCTTCATCCTAGAGTTATATAAGAGGACTTTGTCACCAACATTGAACACCTTCCGCTCTATTTTCCGGTCATGGAACTCCTTAGATCGGGACTTGTATAGGTTGGCACTGTCATATGCGTCCATCCGAAGCTCCTCCAATTCATGAAGGTCCAACATCCGTTGCTCTCCCGCGCTTGCTAGATCAAAATTTATCTTCTTGATAGCCCATTCAGCGCGGTGCTCTAATTCGACCGGGAGGTGACATGCTTTCCGGTAGATCAAACGGTATGAGGTGGTGCCTATTGGGGTCTTGAAAGCAGTCCGGTATGCCCAAAGTGCATCATCAAGCTTATCGGACCAATCTTTCCTATTCTTCGCCACTGTCTTCTCAAGAATGGACTTTATCTGTCGATTGGAGACTTCCGCTTGCCCACTAGATTGAGGGTGATAGGTTGTCCCGAACCGTTGATGTACTCCATTCTTTCGAAGCATCCTTTGAAAGGCCCCATGCACAAAGTGTGACCCGTTGTCACTTATAACCGCCCTAGGAACCCCGAACCTTGGAAATATAATCTTCTTGAAGAGTTTTTACCACCACCTTGTCATCATTTGTAGGGGAGGCAATTGTTTCCACCCACTTAGACACGTAATCCACAGCCACAAGTATGTATAGGTTCCCACGGGAGGAAGGGAAGGGTCCCATAAAGTCAATGCCCCACACATCAAAGATCTCAAGTTCAAGTATGGGTTTTTGAGGCATTTCATTCTTCTTGGAAATGTTTCCACTCCGTTGGCAAGCATCGCAAGTCTTCACAAATGCCCACGCGTCCCTAAAGATATGGGGCCACCATAGCCCACATTGCAAAACCTTTTGGGCTGTCTTATTAGCCCCCATGTGACCTCCGCAAGGGTCGGAGTGGCACATTTTCAGCACACTATGAACTTCTTCCTCTGGAACGCACCTTCTTAGGAGACCATTTACACCTCTCTTGAACAAAATTGGATCATTCCATATGTAATGCCTTGCATCTCTCCTAATCTTCTTCCGTTGGTGCTTGGAGTAATCGGGGGGAAACTCCGCACAAGCTAAGTAGTTTACCAAATCCGCAAACCATGGTAGGATCTTCTCCTTGAGGAGGTATAAAACATCATCCTTCAACTCATCACAAATGGGCAGCCCATCATCTTCTTGTTGCTCCCTCTCCATGCGCGAAAGGTGATCCGCAACCACATTCTCGGCTCCCTTCTTGTCCCGGATCTCCACATGAAATTGTTGTAAAGAGAGGACCCATCGGAGGAGGCGTGGTTTGGATTACTTCTTCGAAATTAGGTACTTAATGGCAGCATGGTCGGCATAAACAATCGTTTTGGAACCAATGAGGTAGTTCCAAAATTTCTCAAATGCATGAACAATGGCTAGGAACTCTTTCTCTGTAGTGGTGTAGTTCCTTTGTGCTTCATTTAAGGTCTTGGACATGTAATAGATCACGTGAACCCTCTTCTCAACTCGTTGCCCAAGAACACCTCCAATAGCCGTATCACTAGCATCGCACATCAACTCAAAAGGTAGGTCCCACCGTGGTCCTTGCACAATCGGTGCCGAAATCAAAGCTTTCTTAAGTGTGTTAAAAGCTTGTAGACACTCTTTGTCGAACTTGAAGTCGACTTCCTTTTGCAATAAGGCAGTCAAAGGCTTGGCTATAAGAGAGAAATCTTTTATGAATCGCCGGTAGAACCCCGCATGCCCTAGGAATTGTCTTACCCCTTTTGCATTGACCGGTGGTGGTAGCTTTGCTATAACTTCAACCTTTGCTTTGTCCACCTCTATGCCTGCATTTAAGATCTTGTGATCGAGAACAATACCTTCTTCAACCATGAAGTGACACTTCTCCCAGTTCAGGACTAAATTCACTCTCTCACACCGTTGTAGGCACTTCCCCAAGTTCACTAGGCAATCATCAAAGGAGGCTCCCCCAACAGAAAAATCGTCCATGAAAACCTCCATCTCGGCCTCAAACATGTCCCCAAAAATGCTCATCATACACCGTTGAAAGGTGCCCGGTGCATTGCAAAGTCCAAAAGGCATTCTCCTGTAGGCAAAAGTACCATATGGACAAGTAAAAGTCGTCTTCTCTTGGTCATCCGGGTTTATAGGTATTTGGAAAAACCCCGAATAACCGTCAAGAAAGCAATAATACTTGTGCCTAGTTAGTCTTTCGAGCATTTGATCAATAAAAGGGAGGGGAAAATGGTCCTTTTTGGTAGATGCGTTTAGACGTCTATAGTCTATGCACATCCGCCAGCCGGTCACCGTTCTAGTAGAGATGAGCTCACCATTCTCATTCTCAACTACAGTCATTCCCCCCTTCTTAGGGACAACATGCACAGGGGAAACCCATCTAGAGCTTGAAATGGGGAAGATGATACCTGCATCAAGAAGTTTGGTGATCTCTTTCTTCACCACCTCCCCCATTTGAGGATTGAGTTTCCTCTGCCTCTCAATAGAAGGCCTCGCACCATCCTCGAGAGTTATGTGATGCATACATATAGCGGGGCTAATACCCTTGAGGTTATCAATGGTATAACCTATGGCACTTTGATGCTCTCTCAATACATCACACAACTTCCGAGTTTGATCCGCATCTAAAGAAGAATTCACAATGACAAGATAAGTTGAATCAGGGCCAAGAAATTCGTACCTTAGATGTAATGGTAGAGGTTTCAATTCTATTTTAGGGGCCTCGTTTACCTCTTTTGTGGTGGCCTCAGCAAGTGCATACATGGGTGTAATTTCCTTGAAACCGTTATCACCATCATCTTCCTCTAGCATTTGCTCCTCTATGTACCTGCTCTCATCGGTATCACTTGGCTCAAGATCATGGTTAGTAGAAAGCAATAGTGTATGCATACTAGAGACAATCGAATCAATAGTGTCAATCATCATGCAGTTTTCGGAAGTAGACAAAGGATATTGCATGCTTTTGTTCAGATCAAATTCAAGGACCTCCTCTCCTACCTTTAAAGAAATCTTGGCACTCTTCACATCAATGAGAGCACCAGAAGTAGCTAGGAAAGGTCGCCCAAGAATAATAGGTATATGATTATCTTCATCCATTTCCAAAACTACAAAATCTACAGGTATCACAAATTTCCCAACTCGTAGGGGAACATCTTCTACCTTACCCTTAGGAAATTTGATCGAACGATCAGCTAACTGTAGGGTAATGTTGGTAGGAAGAAGTTCTCCTACCCCTAATCTTTGATATACAGAATATGGCATAAGACTAACACTATCCCCAAGATCACATAATGCATTATCAATTTTCATTTTATTAATAGCACAAGGGATTGAGAAATTACCTGGGTCTCCCAATTTGGGAGGCATCTTGTTCATAATGATTGCACTACAATTCGCGGTGAGGTTAACAGTTTCCACCCCATCACAATTCCTCCTGCCACTCAAAATATCTTTCAAAAACCTAGCATAGTTAGGCATTTGTTTTATAGCGTCGGTGAATGGTATGGAAAGGTGAATTTGCTTCAAAGTATCTAAAAACTTACCAAATTGAACATCCAACTTATGTCTCACAAACTTATGGGGGTAAGGAAGTTTTTGCAATAGATTGGGCTCTTTGACTTGTGTTACTTCCTTTTCATTTAAGACCTCTACAGTTTTATCATTCTCTCCGGTCCTCTCCTCCTCACTCTGTATAACAGTATCAGTGGTAGGTGTAGTCACAGATTGACTCCTAGGGGGTACTACTTCATCGCTCCCCCTCAATGTCTTTCCACTCCTAGTGGTGATAGCATTTACAGAGTTTTTAGGGTCAATACCTTGAGGTGGGAGTTTTGACACTCCAACCCCATCCTTTATAGCACTAGCCAACTGAGAAATCTGGGTTTCAAGCATTTTATTATGTGTCATCACTTCATTAAACTTTTTGTCACTGGTGGCCATGAAAGTGTTGAACATTTTGGTCTGTGCTTCCATCATCTCCTCCAAACTAGTCCTTTGCGATGGTCCTTGAGCATTGTAGTTGTCATTAGAGGCTCGGGAGCCACGCGCATTAGACTGTTGGGGATTTTGATTTTGGAAGTTGTTCCTGTTACCATTGTTATTCCAATTTCCCCTGTTATTGGCATTCATGCTCTGATTGTAGTGCCCTTGATTACCTGCATTTTGTTGGTAATTATTCTGATTACCAAAATTACCATGTTGATTATAAGACCCTTGGGGATTTTGGTCCCTTTGGTTCCTGTTTCCCCACTGGTTTTGCTGTTGGTAGTCAGAATTATTACCCTGTTGATTATAATTGTTCCCTCTTTAATTAGGTGGTAAATATCTGTTATTGTCATTCCTAGGTCTATTATCATAAGACAAGGCATTGACTTGTTCATTATCACACTCATTACCATCATTATAGTTGGATTGAAATTGGGAATCTACGTTACAGGCAGAGGTATCATGGTTATAAGACCCACAGTTTTCACAGAATATACATCCAGCAGGCATATTATTAGAGTTAGAGTGCATACCTGCTCCCTTAGAATAGGATGGAAGATTTTGATGCGGTGGATCGTTGAGCTTCTCTTTGATAATTGACATTTCCTTACCTAGGTTTACAATTTGCGATGTCAAATTCCTGATTGCATTAAGATGGTCTACCGAATAGACCGCTCCTCCACTCTTGCTCATGGCCTCTCGCTCTCCATCTTGCCAATCCATGTGGTGTCGTACCACATCTTCTATGATATCAATGACTTCTTCTTCGGTTTTGTTCATAATGGGGCCACCTGCTCCCGCATCCAAACTGGTCTTCCCTTGAGGACTCAATCCTCCATAGAAAATCTGTAAAACTTGATATGTTGGGATTCCGTGGTGTGGGCACTCTCTTTGATACTCCTTGTACCTTTCCCAGGCTTCGTAGATTGACTCCCCACTCCTTTGCCGAAATCCCTAGATCAAAGCTCTAGCATCGACCGTCTTCTTTTGGGAGTAAAATCTTCCCAAGAATGCTGTCGTGACATCATCCCAAGTGTGTAGGGAGTTCGGCTTCACCTCCTTTTCTAACCATTCGAGAGCTCTCCCAATAAGTGAAAAGGGGAAAAGCTTTAATCTCACGAACTCTTGATTCACCCCATTAACCTTGATGGTATTGCAGTACTTCTCAAATTCGTTCAAATGAGCCAAAGGGCTCTCATGCTTGGCACCACTAAACTGCCTTCTCTCGATGAGGGTGATCATAGTCGGCCGGATCTCGAAATCATTGGCCTCAGTAGTGGGTGGAGCAATCCCACTTGAAGCTCTATACGCCCCAGGAGTTCCCAACTCCTTAAGGGGTCGTGGTGCTGGCCGATTGGGTTGGCGCGGTATGTCTGCCATTGGAACCTGTTGTGTGTTGTGTTCCTTTCCTTGAGAGTTTGATGACGTCGATCGAGATTTATGATTGCTCTTCAAAGTTCTTTCGATTTCTGGATCGAAGGGTATTAATTCTCTCTGTTTAGACCTGCGCATACACACTAACCAAACCAATTAAATAGCAGGGCTACAAGTGTAGCCAAAAGGGAAAAATCTTTTTGTGATTTTTATGATGAACTAGACTCAAGAAATCAAAAAGCAATTAACAAACACCGTTCCCCGGCAACGGCGCCATTTTTACAGGGGTTAAATCGGTCGCTACAATCTAACTCTCAATCAAACAATACTTATACGAACACCCTATAACCAAGTACAATGGCAAATAAAGGTTCGGTCCACGAGGAACGAGAGTAATTGCAAATCAATCTTAAACCTAAGCTAGTTCGAAATCAATGGAAAATGGTGTTCTAAAATACTACTAATAAGATGGAATAAATCAATAAACTAAGACACTAGGGAGAACGGGAATTCACCAAACCATCGGTAACTACGCAACAAGGAATCACAGAGACAAACGGGATATGCAAAGACTATATGTCTGATCAATATCACGTGATAGGAAGACAACGGGCAATACTAAGCTTGGATTTCTCATGCACTTAACATTACTCGATACATAATCAAACCACATTCAATCATGAAATACTCAATTCACAATCTCTTGTTCAAATCAAGGATATCATGCAATCAAATTCAAGATTCTAGGTTAGCTACTCCTATTATAATGAATTAACATGCAATCGCATATAATCAATTTAATCACAATCCGTTTATCAAAATCAATCCTCAATTACATAGACTACTTAGGTCGGGTTTCATCCCGAAACCCTAGCTAGGAGACTACTCACACATATTCATAATCAAAGCAATAATGAATTCCAAAAGCATAATAGATATAAACATGAATTCTGATTAAGGAATAATAAAGCTTTATTAATAAACAAGAATGAATAATACCAATTGTATTGATGCAAATCAATGGAAAAGTTCAGAACTTTGATATCCGTCGTCAATGAATAATACAAAGAACCTTCGCAAATCTTGCTTCAAATCAATCCAAGAAAATTAAAATCTCTAGGAAATTCTCTAAGAAAACTAATGAATCTCTAATACTAAGAACGTTCTCCAATAACTCTCTACAAATGCTCTGAAAACTATCTCTAAAAACTGTCTTTTAATCCACTTAAAGTCGGGCCTTATATACGTCTTCTAATTCGGAGAAGTCAAGCGCGCAGTTAACCCTGGATCAGCACGGCCGTGCTGTATTTGGCACGGTCGTGCTAGCTTGTTAGTAAGTAAACCGGGTTTCTTCTTCAAGTTGGCACGGTCGTGCTATATATGGCACAGCCGTGCAGCTTCCTGGCACGGTCGCGCTAAAAATGACACGGCCGTGCTGAATATGCTCTAGCACGGGGCTCATACTGAAGCTGACACGGGCACGGGCAACATCTGGCACGGCCGTGCTAATGGCCTGCACGGCCGTGCGGGTGCTTGGATACTGACACGGCCGTGCTATTGGCTTGCACGGCCGTGCTGCCTTGCCTGGGGTTGCTTGCTTATAGGCCAGCACGGGTGTGCCTATGGTAACACGGCCGTGCTGCCTGTGCTATGTAATCAATGCACGGCACTTGAACTTCCTTAACTCCTCGGACTCCGGTCAAGGCTAGCTCGGTTATGCATCAAGGGCTCGGGATCCGATTAAACTCGGTTGATATTACCTGAAAACACATCAAAAACAAACCGAAAACCCGTGAAGCACGTAATATGGGGAACGTAAGCATAACAAGGTAATAATCGGCCAAAGCGGCCCCAAATACATCCAAAATCATCCTAAAATATGCTCTAAAGCGCGCCCTAAAGTGCGCTTGTCAATACATAATCAAACCACATTCAATAATGAAATACTCAATTCACAATCTCTTGTTCTAATCAAGGATATCATGCAATCAAATTCAAGATTCTAGGTTAGCTACTCCTATTATAATGAATTAACATGCAATCGCATATAATCAATTTAATCACAATCCGTTTATCAAAATCAATCCTCAATTACATAGATTACCTAGGCCGGGTTTCATCCCGAAACCCTAGCTAGGAGACTACTCACACATATTTATAATCAAAGCAATAATGAATTCCAAAAGCACAATAGATATAAACATGAATTCTGATTAAGGAATAATAAAGCTTGATTAATAAACAAGAATGAATAATACCAATTGTATTGATGCGAATCAATGGAAAAGTTCAGAACTTTGATATCCGTCGTCAATGAATAATACAAAGAATCTTCACAAATCTTGCTTCAAATCAATCCAAGAAACTAAAATCGCTAGAATAATCTTTAAGAAAACTAATGAATCTCTAATACTAAGAACGTTCTCCAATAACTCTCTACAAAAGCTCTCAAAAACTATCTCTAAATCTCTCTCTCCAATCTCTCTCTTAACCCTTACAATCGGGCTATATATATATGTTTAAAATCGGAAAGTAAATCGCAGGCTGCCCTTCGTGAATCGGCACGGCCGTGCTGGAAGTGGCACGGCCGTGCAAGCATGGCAGTAGCTGATCCGCAATATGTTCAACTATGGCACGGCCGTGCTGAATTTTGCACGGCCGTGCTAATGCCTGGCACGGCCGTGCTGAATCTGGCACTAGCACGGGCATGGAAATTGGCTTGGCACGGTCGTGCTAATTCCTGGCACGGCCGTGCTAAAAGTGGCACGGCCGTGCAGCATAGGCAGGAAAGTTGCAGGCACTTTGGTCTTCTTAAAACAGTCACAACTTCTTATCCAGAGCTCCGTTTGAGGCGTGAAATATATCGTTGGAAAGCACTTCAAGTCTACTTTCCAATTAAATTAGAATCACTCCATTATCATTTGTATATCGAAAGTTATGAGAAAATAGTGAACAGGTGTCATATTTGTGAACTGTTTTGCCTTGCCTGCTACTTAACTTGCTTTTCAAGGCCTTGAAAACCGCAGCAAAGCCTTAGCTTGGTGGACTAGGATCGATAATAGCCTAATTACGCACCAATGGTTCGGGACTCGACATAACTTGGTCAACTATACCTGTTAACACACCAAAAACAGAGCGAAACCCGTGAAGCATGTAATATGAAGGAAACGAGTGTAACAAGGCAATAAACGACCAAAACGGGCCTAAATAAATCCAAAATCACCCATTTATATGCCTTAAAGCGCGCCCTAATGTGCGCTTATCAAAACCCCCCAAGCTACACTTTTGCTAGTCCTCGAGCAAAACTAAGGGATACACACACACACATGATCAAATAAACTATTGCCATTACATATAAGTCAAGTTTAAGCACAGAATAAAGTCAACGGATCCTACTTAGAACAACCATGCATGGAATAAAAACTCACTCAAACAAGCAACGAGACACACAATCCAAGGTATCGTTGATCAAAATGTGAACAAGACCTAAGCCAAGCATAGAGAACAAAGGAATCATGCTTCCCTCTAAGCCCAACCAAAACAGCCACGTCCTCCCCTTTTGCTTCAAATCACCACCCTAATTGGCCCCTCGTGATTCCTCGAAGGAACCGGAGAAAGTGATATTTTGAGGAAATAACAAAGGTATCCCGACATCTCAAATACGCATAATCTTTCCATAGGGTTAAAAAGTATCTCCCTCCACCGTTTGAGAACCGAACACCTCTAAAGTCTAAGGGTCTTAAAGGGTTGTAATGTATTGGCAATGGGTAAGGTAGGTGAAAACAATTCCTAAATGAAGCGCAAGAATCACAATTCTCAAAAACAAAAGTTCAAAAGATGCAATTCGCATTCCACAATAAACATTGATCACACTTTTACACATCCCAAACTCTCTATGTTATACACACTCAAATCACCTTTTTCAAACTTCAAAGCTTTTATTGATATGTCCTTGCCTTTTACACAATTCGGACGGCTTTTCTCGTTTTTTTTGTTTGTTTTTTTTTTTTTTTTTTAATAACAAACTTTCATATTACATCTTTACAATTAAGCTCACCTTCAAACTTGCTCAAACCAATTTTCGATCATTATTCTTGATTTATACACAATAAGCTCAAACAAACCTTGCGAGGTAAACGCTTCACAACTAAGGGTTGGTAAAACATCGGCCATCGGGTTTGTAACATGGGTAACCAAGAATGGAATTAAAGGCTCAACATGGTTAGCAAGTAAGATGATGTAAAAAGAAAATTAATTTGTAACAAAACAAAAGAAACAAAAATAAGAAAATTGAAAAAAGTTCCCTCTTCCTCCCTTAAAAGTGTCAAGTCAGTCTTGGGTGCTACAAGTCAACACAAAGATCGAAACATGCGTAATCAAGGATCCAAATATGCCACTCAAGAAGAATGATGAAGGCTAGAACAATAAAACCTCACGGGATTCAAAAACAAAGCAACTACCAATTAAGGGGATCAAATCCACAAATGGGAAGCGACTCCATCTTACCACAATTCAATGGCTTAGAGTTTCACATGATAACAAACGTTCTAACCAACTTAATCCTTTAGCATCGGCCGTCTTCTTTTGAGAATATAATCTTCCCAAAAATGCTGTCGTGACATCATCCCAAGTGTGTAGAGTATTTGGTTTTACCTCCTTCTCTAACCATTCGAGGGCTCTCCCGATGAGTGAAAATGGGAAAAGCTTTAATCTCACGAACTCTTGGTTCACCCCATTGACTTTGATAGTGTTGCAGTACTTCTCAAATTCATTCAGCTGAGCCAAAGGGCTCTCATTCTTGGCACCGCTAAACTGCCTTCGTTCGATAAGGGTGATCATGGCCGGCCGGATCTCAAAGTCATTGGCTTGAGTGGTGGGTGGAGCAATCCCACTTGAAGCTCTATATGCCCCGGGAGTTCCCAACTCCTTAAGGGGCCGTGGTGCTGGCCGATTAGGTTGGCGCGGTATGTCTTCCATTGGAACATGTTGTGTGTTGTGTTCCTTTCTTTGAGAGTTTGATGACGTCAATCGAGATTTACGATTGCTCTTCAAAGTTCTTTTGATTTCTGGATCGAAGGGTATTAATTCTCTCTGTTTAGACCTGCGCATACACACTAACCAAACCAATTAAATAGCAGGGCTACAAGTGTAGCCAAAAGGGAAAAATCTTTTTGTGCTTTTTTTATGATGAACTAGACTAAAGAAATCAAAAAGCAATTAACAAACACCGCTCCCCGACAACGGCGCCATTTTGACGAGGGTTAAATCGGTCGCTACAATCTAACTCTCAATCAAACAATACTTATACGAACACCCTATAACCAAGTACAATGGCAAATAAAGGTTCGGTCCACGAGGAACGAGAGTAATTGCAAATCAATCTTAAACCTAAGCTAGTTCGAAATCAATGGAAATGGTGTTCTAAAATACTACTAATAAGATGGAATAAATCAATAAACTAAGACACTAGGGAGAACGGGAATTCACCAAACCATCGGTAACTACGCAACAAGGAATCACATAGACAAACGGGATATGCAAAGACTATATGTCTTATCAATATCATGTGATAGGAAGACAACGGGCAATACTAAGCTTGGATTTCTCATGCACTTAACATTACTCGATACATAATCAAACCACATTCAATAATGAAATACTCAATTCATAATCTCTTGTTCAAATCAAGGATATCATGCAATCAAATTCAAGATTCTAGGTTAGCTACTCCTATTATAATGAATTAACATGCAATCGCATATAATTAATTTAATCACAATCCGTTTATCAAAATCAATCCTCAATTCCATAGATTACCTAGGCCGGGTTTCATCCCGAAACCCTAGCTAGGAGACTACTCACACATATTCATAATCAAAGCAATAATGAATTCCAAAAGCAAAATAGATATAAACATGAATTCTGATTAAGGAATAATAAAGCTTGATTAATAAACAAGAATGAATAATACCAATTGTATTGATGCGAATCAATGGAAAAGTTCAGAACTTTGATATCCGTCGTCAATGAATAATACAAAGAATCTTCACAAATCTTGCTTCAAATCAATCCAAGAAACTAAAATCGCTAGAATAATCTTTAAGAAAACTAATGAATCTCTAATAACAGAGAACGTTCTCCAATAACTCTCTACAAAAGCTCTCAAAAACTATCTCTAAATCTCTCTCTCCAATCTCTCTCTCCAATCTCTCTCTTAACCCTTACAATCGGGCTATATATATATGTTTAAAATCGGAAAGTAAATCGCAGGCTGCCCTTCGTGAATCGGCACGGCCGTGCTGGAAGTGGCACGGCCGTGCAAGCATGGCAGTAGCTGATCCGCAATATCTTCAATTATGGCACGGCCGTGCTGAATTTGGCACGGCCGTGCTAATGCCTGGCACGGCCGTGCTAATGCCTGGCACGGCCGTGCTAATGCCTGGCACGGTCGTGCTGAATCTGGCACTGGCACGGGCATGGAAATTGGCTTGGCACGACCGTGCTAATTCCTGGCACGGCCGTGCTAAAAGTGGCACGGCCGTGCAACATAGGCAGGAAGGTTGCAGGCACTTTGGTCTTCTTAAAACAGTCACAACTTCTTATCCAGAGCTCCGTGTGAGGCGTGCAATATATCGTTGGAAAGCTCTTCAAGTCTTCTTTCCAATGAAATTAAAATCCCTCCATTATCATTTGTATATCAAAAGTTATGAGCAAAATAGTGAACAGGTGTCATATTTGTGAACTGTTCTGCCTTGCCTGCTACTTAACTTGCTTTTCAAGGCCTTGAAAACCGCAGCAAAGCCTTAGCTTGGTGGACTAGCATCGATAATAGCCTGATTACGCACCAATGGTTCGGGACTCGACATAACTTGGTCAACTATACCTGTTAACACATCAAAAACAGACCGAAACCCGTGAAGCATGTAATATGAAGGAAACGAGTGTAACAAGGCAATAAACGACCAAAACGGGCCTAAATACATCCAAAATCACCCATTTATATGCCTTAAAGCGCGCCCTAATGTGCGCTTATCAAAACCCCCCAAGCTACACTTTTGCTAGTCCTCGAGCAAAACTAAGGGATACACACACACAGGATCAAATAAACTATTGCCATTACATATAAGTCAAGTTTAAGCACAGAATAAATTCAACGGATCCTACTTAGAACAACCATGCATGGAATAAAAACTCACTCAAACAAGCAACGAGACACACAATCCAAGGTATCGTTGATCAAAATGTGAACAAGACCTAAGCCAAGCATAGAGAACAAAGGAATCATGCTTCCCTCTAAGCCCAACCAAAACATCCACGTCCTCCCCTTTTGCTTCAAATCACCACCCTAATTGGCCCCTCGTGATTCCTCGAAGGAACCGGAGAAAGTGATATTTTGAGGAAATAACAAAGGTATCCCGACATCTCAAATACGCATAATCTTTCCATAGGGTTGAAAAGTATCTCCCTCCACCGTTTGAGAACCGAACACCTCTAAAGTCTAAGGGTCTTAAAGGGTTGTAATGTATTGGCAATGGGTAAGGTAGGTGAAAACAATTCCTAAATGAAGCGCAAGAATCACAATTCTCAAAAACAAAAGTTCAAAAGATGCAATTCGCATTCCACAATAAACATTGATCACACTTTTACACATCCCAAACTCTCTATGTTATACACACTCAAATCACATTTTACAAATTTCAAAGCTTTTATTTATATGTCCTTTCCTTTTTCACAATTCGGACGGCTTTTCTGTTTTTTTTTTTTTTTTTTTTTTTTTTTTTAATAACAAACTTTCATATTAAATCTTTACAATTAAGCTCACCTTCAAACTTGCTCAAACCAATTTTCGATCATTATTCTTGATTTATACACAATAAGCTCAAACAAACCTTGCGAGGTAAACGCTTCACAACTAAGGGTTGGTAAAACATCGGCCATCGGGTTTGTAACATGGGTAACCAAGAATGGAATTAAAGGCTCAACATGGTTAGCAAGTAAGATGATGTAAAAAGAAAATTAATTTGTAACAAAACAAAAGAAACAAAAATAAGAAAAATGAAAAAAGTGCCCTCTTCCTCCCTTAAAAGTGTCAAGTCGGTCTTGGGAGCTACAAGTCAACACAAAGATCGAAACATGCGTAATCAAGGATCCAAATATGCCACTCAAGAAGAATGATGAAGGCTAGAACAATAAAACCTCACGGGATTCAAAAACAAAGCAACTACCAATTAAGGGGATCAAATCCACAAATGGGAAGCGACTCCATCTTACCACAATTCAATGGCTTAGAGTTTCACATGATAACAAACGTTCTAACCAACTACCTTCGCCTAGACTCGTCTACATTGATCAACAAGCTTAATGGCTCTTAAAGAGGCATGAAAATCACATAATAATCCCAATCGACAAACAAGTGATCAATTGATATCAACATCAATGATCCCAGGTTCTTTAGAACCGATCAAACATCCTCGAACCATTCAACTTCTTCCTAAACTAAACTATACGAAGCACACAAAAACAAAAAAAACTAAAGGAAAAAGGGAAAGATTTCACCAAATGCTTCTTGAAAACACACTAAGACAACATGAGATGCGGCGAAGCTCCTAATAATACCTCCATGAGTCTTCATATCTGCACAGGTTAGATAGGAACAAACCAAAACGAAACAAAAAGAAACTCGTTTTTTTTTTTTTTTTTTTTTTTTTTTTTTTTTTTTTTTATAGGAATATGAAGAAAAACAAGGGAAAATCAACAAGGAAACCATTCACCACCCCAAGCTAGTATAGACATTGTCCTCAATGTCAGGCATCGAGAGACTACCTAGAAGGCAAAAAGGGAAAGAGAAACGTACCTCATTGACTGGGTCTCGGGTTGCCTCCCGGAAGCGCTTCTTTAACGTCATTAGCTTGACGCAACACATGGATTACAGGTTACCCATAATCAATACTTGCCATTGCAGTGGAGATAAACTCACCATTCTTATTCTTGACAATAGTCACTGCCCCTTTCTTAGGTACTACAAACACAGGGGAAACCCTTCCTTGATGTGTTGAAAGGGGTTTAAGCTTTACCTTTGGTGCTTCATTAGCCTCCTTTGAAGTGGCCACATCTAATGCATCTAGAAATTGCTCCTCCATGTCCCTGTTTTCCTTGTTCTCATTCAACTCAAAATCATGATTAGTATAGAATAATTCGTTACGCATATCAGAGACAATGGAATAAACAGTGTCAACCATCATGCAATTGTCAGAATTAGAACAAGGATATTTCATAGTTTTATTTAAATCAAAATCTAAAACCTCCTTTCCTACTTTCAATGAAATCTTGGCACCCTTTACATCAATAAGGGCCCCCGAAGTAGCTAGGAAAGGACGTCCTAGAATTATGGGTATATGAACATCCTCATCCATATCTAGGACCACAAAGTCAACAGGTATCACAAACTTCCCCACCCTTAGGGGAACATCTTCCACCTTACCCTTTGGAAATTTGATCGATCGATCGGCTAATTGAAGGGATATGTTAGTGGGAAGAAGTTCTCCTATATTTAATCGTTGATAAACAGAATATGGCATGAGACTAACACTAGCTCCAAGATCACACAAAGCATTATCAATATTCATTTTTTTATAGCACAAGGGATTGAAAAGCTACCCGGATCTCCTAACTTAGGAGGCATTTTGTTCATTATTATAGCACTATAGTGTTCAGTGAGGTTAACAGTTTCTACCCCTTCACAGTTTCTTCTACCACTCAATATATCTTTTAAAAACCTGGCATAGTTAGGCATTTGCTTGATAGCATCAGTGAATGGTATAGAAAGGTGGACTTCTCTCAAAGTCTCTAAAAACTTCCCGAATTGGGCATCTAGCTTATGTCTCAAATATTTTTGGGGGTAGGGGAGTCTATGTAATAGGTCGGGTTCATTGGTTTGTGCTCCCACCTGTTCCTTTGGGACCTCATTAATTTTATCTTTTTCTCTGGTCCTCTCATCCTCACTTCCCACAACATTATCAGTGATAGGTGGAGTCACAGGTTGACTCTTTGGTGGTATTACATTATCGCTCCCTATCAAAGTCTTTCCACTCCTAGTGGTGATAGCATTCACAGAATTTTTAGGGTCAATACCTTGAGGCGGTAGTTTTGAAACTCCAACCCCATCTTTTATAGCACTAGCCAACTGAGAAATCTGGGTTTCAAGCATCTTATTATGTGTCATCACTTCACTAAACTTTTTATCAGTGGTGGACTTAAAAGTGTTGAACATTTTAGCTGGGACTCCATCATTTCCTCCAAGCTAGATCCCTGTGGTGGTCCTTGAGCATAATAATTATCATTTGTAGCTCGGGAACAACGCACATTAGATTGTTGGGGATTTTGATTAGAGTACCCCTTATTATTATTCCAGTTTCCCCTGTTATTAATGTCGTTTCCCCCTTGATTGAATTGCCCTTGGGAATTATGATTCATTTGATTACCCTGTTGGTATTGGTTTTGATTTCCAAAACCACCATGTTGATTATAGGGTCCTTGGGAATTTTGGTCCCTTTGGCCCCTATTTCCCCACTGGTTTTGATAATCAAAATCATTACCTCCCTGATTATAATTGTTCCCTCTTTGATTAGGTGGCAGATATCTATTATTATCATTCCTAGGTCCGTTATCATAAGACATAGCATTGACCTGTTCATTATTATATCTATTACCATCATTATTATTAGGATCATATGAGGGATCAAAATTACAGGCAGTGGTATCATGATCATAAGACCCACAGTTTTCACAAAAAATACATCCTACAGGCATATTGGAAATGGAAGGATTAGGATTCATACCTCTCCCCTTAGATTGGGAGGGAAGATCTTGCAATGGTACGAAATCGAGCTTGGCTTTAATCGCTGACATATCCTTCCCGAGGTTCGTAATTTGTGATGTCAGGTTGCTAATGGCATTGAGGTGGTCCACTGAATAGACCGCTCCTCCACTCTTGTTCACAGCATCTCGCTCGCCGTCTTGCCAATCCATGTGGTGCCGTACCACATCTTCGATAATATCTATGACCTGCTCTTCAGTTTTGTTCATTATTGGGCCACCTGCTCCCGCATCCAAACTGGTTTTCCCTTGAGGACTTAATCCTCTATAGAAAATCTGTAGCACCTAGTATGTTGGAATTCCGTGATGCGGACACTCTCTTTGGTACTCCTTGTACCTTTCCCATGCTTCATAGATCGACTCCCCACTCCTTTGCCGAAACCCTTGAATCAAGGCTCTAGCATCGGCCGTCTTCTTTTGAGAATAGAATCTTCCCAAAAATGCTGTCGTGACATCATCCCAAGTGTGTAGAGTATTTGGTTTTACCTCCTTCTCTAACCATTCGAGGGCTCTCCCGATGAGTGAAAATGGGAAAAGCTTTAATCTCACGAACTCTTGGTTCACCCCATTGACTTTGATAGTGTTGCAGTACTTCTCAAATTCATTCAGATGAGCCAAAGGGCTCTCATTCTTGGCACCGCTAAACTGCCTTCGTTCGATAAGGGTGATCATGGCCGGCCGGATCTCAAAGTCATTGGCTTGAGTGGTGGGTGGAGCAATCCCACTTGAAGCTCTATATGCCCCGGGAGTTCCCAACTCCTTAAGGGACCGTGGTGCTGGCCGATTAGGTTGGCGCGGTATGTCTTCCATTGGAACATGTTGTGTGTTGTGTTCCTTTCCTTGAGAGTTTGATGACGTCAATCGAGATTTACGATTGCTCTTCAAAGTTCTTTCGATTTCTGGATCGAAGGGTATTAATTCTCTCTGTTTAGACCTTCGCATACACACTAACCAAACCAATTAAATAGCAGGGCTACAAGTGTAGCCAAAAGGGAAAAATCTTTTTGTGCTTTTTTTATGATGAACTAGACTAAAGAAATCAAAAAGCAATTAACAAACACCGCTCCCCGACAACAGCGCCATTTTGACGAGGGTTAAATCGGTCGTTACAATCTAACTCTCAATCAAACAATACCTATACGAACACTCTATAACCAAGTACAATGGCAAATAAAGGTTCGGTCCACGAGGAACGAGAGTAATTGCAAATCAATCTTAAACCTAAGCTAGTTCGAAATCAATGGAAAATGGAGTTCTAAAATACTACTAATAAGATGGAATAAATCAATAAACTAAGACACTAGGGAGAACGGGAATTCACCAAACCATCGGTAACTACGCAACAAGGAATCACAGAGACAAACGGGATATGCAAAGACTATATGTCTTATCAATATCATGTGATAGGAAGACAACGGGCAATACTAAGCTTGGATTTCTCATGCACTTAACATTACTCGATACATAATCAAACCACATTCAATAATGAAATACTCAATTCATAATCTCTTGTTCAAATCAAGGATATCATGCAATCAAATTCAAGATTCTAGGTTAGCTACTCCTATTATAATGAATTAACATGCAATCGCATATAATTAATTTAATCACAATCCGTTTATCAAAATCAATCCTCAATTACATAGATTACCTAGGCCGGGTTTCATTCCGAAACCCTAGCTAGGAGACTACTCACACATATTCATAATCAAAGCAATAATGAATTCCAAAAGCAAAATAGATATAAACATGAATTCTGATTAAGGAATAATAAAGCTTGATTAATAAACAAGAATGAATAATACCAATTGTATTGATGCGAATCAATGGAAAAGTTCAGAACTTTGATATCCGTCGTCAATGAATAATACAAAGAATCTTCACAAATCTTGCTTCAAATCAATCCAAGAAACTAAAATCGCTAGAATAATCTTTAAGAAAACTAATGAATCTCTAATACTAAGAACGTTCTCCAATAACTCTCTACAAAAGCTCTAAAAAACTATCTCTAAATCTTTCTCTCCAATCTCTCTCTTAACCCTTACAATCGGGCTATATATATATGTTTAAAACCGGAAAGTAAATCGCAGGCTGCCCTTCGTGAATCGGCACGGCCGTGCTGGAAGTGGCACGGCCGTGCAAGCATGGCAGTAGCTGATCCGCAATATCTTCAATTATGGCACGACCGTGCTGAATTTGGCACGGCCGTGCTAATGCCTGGCACGGCCGTGCTGAATCTGGCACTAGCACGGGCATGGAAATTGGCTTGGCACGGCCGTGCTAATTCCTGGCACGGCCGTGCTAATTCCTGGCACGGCCGTGCTAAAAGTGGCACCGCCGTGCAGCATAGGCAGCAAGGTTGCAGGCACTTTGGTCTTCTTAAAACAGTCACAACTTCTTATCCAGAGCTCCGTGTGAGGCGTGCAATATATCGTTGGAAAGCTCTTCAAGTCTTCTTTTTAATGAAATTAGAATCACTCCATTATCATTTGTATATCGAAAGTTATGAGCAAAATAGTGAACAGGTGTCATATTTGTGAATTGTTCTGCCTTGCCTGCTACTTAACTTGCTTTTCAAGGCCTTGAAAACCGTAGCAAAGCCTTAGCTTGGTGGACTAGCATCGATAATAGCCTGATTACGCACCAATGGTTCAGGACTCGACATAACTTGGTCAACTATACCTGTTAACACATCAAAAACAGACCGAAACCCGTGAAGCATGTAATATGAAGGAAACGAGTGTAACAAGGCAATAAACGACCAAAACGGGCCTAAATACATCCAAAATCACCCATTTATATGCCTTAAAGCGCGCCCTAATGTGCGCTTATCAAAACCCCCCAAGCTACACTTTTGCTAGTCCTCGAGCAAAACTAAGGGATACACACACACAGGATCAAATAAACTATTGCCATTACATATAAGTCAAGTTTAAGCACAGAATAAATTCAACGGTTCCTACTTAGAACAACCATGCATGGAATAAAAACTCACTCAAACAAGCAACGAGACACACAATCCAAGGTATCGTTGATCAAAATGTGAACAAGACCTAAGCCAAGCATAGAGAACAAAGGAATCATGCTTCCCTATAAGCCCAACCAAAACATCCACGTCCTCCCCTTTTGCTTCAAATCACCACCCTAATTGGCCCCTCGTGATTCCTCGAAGGAACCGGAGAAAGTGATATTTTGAGGAAATAACAAAGGTATCCCGACATCTCAAATACGCATAATCTTTCCATAGGGTTGAAAAGTATCTCCCTCCACCGTTTGAGAACCGAACACCTCTAAAGTCTAAGGGTCTTAAAGGGTTGTAATGTATTGGCAATGGGTAAGGTAGGTGAAAACAATTCCTAAATGAAGCGCAAGAATCACAATTCTCAAAAACAAAAGTTCAAAAGATGCAATTCGCATTCCACAATAAACATTGATCACACTTTTACACATCCCAAACTCTCTATGTTATACACACTCAAATCACCTTTTTCAAATTTCAAAGCTTTTATTTATATGTCCTTTCCTTTTTCACAATTCGGACGGCTTTTCTGTTTTTTTTTTTTTTTTTTTTTTTTTTAATAACAAACTTTCATATTACATCTTTACAATTAAGCTCACCTTCAAACTTGCTCAAACCAATTTTCGATCATTATTCTTGATTTATACACAATAAGCTCAAACAAACCTTGCGAGGTAAACGCTTCACAACTAAGGGTTGGTAAAACATCGGCCATCGGGTTTGTAACATGGGTAACCAAGAATGGAATTAAAGGCTCAACATGGTTAGCAAGTAAGATGATGTAAAAAGAAAATTAATTTGTAACAAAACAAAAGAAACAAAAATAAGAAAAATGAAAAAAGTGCCCTCTTCCTCCCTTTAAAGTGTCAAGTCGGTCTTGGGAGCTACAAGTCAACACAAAGATCGAAACATGCGTAATCAAGGATCCAAATATGACACTCAAGAAGAATGATGAAGGCTAGAACAATAAAACCTCACGGGATTCAAAAACAAAGCAACTACCAATTAAGGGGATCAAATCCACAAATGGGAAGCGACTCCATCTTACCACAATTCAATGGCTTAGAGTTTCACATGATAACAAACGTTCTAACCAACTACCTTCGCCTAGACTCGTCTACATTGATCAACAATAGACTCAAACTGTGTATTCATCACTGGCTTAAGTAGAAATAGATATTCCACACACATTCATTCACGTTTCGAATCCAAATATGAGCATTATTCCAAAAGTTTATGCAATTAGACAAGTTTATCACGATCCAAAAATATAGGAAAAGACTATGAGGCAAATCATATAAACTAGACTACACATCCTCATAACATAAGCTTTTCCTATATTGCACACATATATAAACAACTAAGTAATCTAAACAAGCTTAATGGCTCATAAAGAGGCATGAAAATCACATAATAATCCCAATCGACAAACAAGTGATCAATTGATATCAACATCAATGATCCCGGGTTCTTTAGAACCGATCAAACATCCTCGAACCATTCAACTTCTTCCTAAACTAAACTATACGAAGCACACAAAAACAAAAAAAACTAAAGGAAAAAGGGAAAGATTTCACCAAATGCTTCTTGAAAACACACTAAGACAACATGAGATGCGGCGAAGCTCCTATTAATACCTCCATGAGTCTTCATATCTGCACAGGTTAGATAGGAACAAACCAAAACGAAACAAAAAGAAACTCGTTTTTTTTTTTTTATTTTTTTTTTTTTATTTTTTTTTTATAGGAATATGAAGAAAAACAAGGGAAAATCAACAAGGAAACCATTCACCACCCCAAGCTAGTATAGACATTGTCCTCAATGTCAGGCATCGAGAGACTACCTGGAAGGCAAAAAGGGAAAGAGAAACGTACCTCATTGACTGGGTCTCGGGTTGCCTCCCGGAAGCGCTTCTTTAACGTCATTAGCTTGACGCAACACATGGATTACAGGTTACCCATAATCAATACTTGCCATTGCAGTGGAGATAAGCTCACCATTCTTATTCTTGACAATAGTCACTGCCCCTTTCTTAGGTACTACAAACACAGGGGAAACCCTTCCTTGATGTGTTGGAAGGGGTTTAAGCTTTACCTTTGGTGCTTCATTAGCCTCCTTTGCAGTGGCCACATCTAATGCATCTAGAAATTGCTCCTCCATGTCCCTGTTTTCCTTGTTCTCATTCAACTCAAAATCATGATTAGTATAGAATAATTCGTTACGCATATCAGAGACAATGGAATAAACAGTGTCAACCATCATGCAATTATCAGAATTAGAACAAGGATATTTCATAGTTTTATTTAAATCAAAATCTAAAACCTCCTTTCCTACTTTCAATGAAATCTTGGCACCCTTTACATCAATAAGGGCCCCCGAAGTAGCTAGGAAAGGACGTCCTAGAATTATGGGTATATGAACATCCTCATCCATATCTAGGACCACAAAGTCAACAGGTATCACAAACTTCCCCACCCTTAGGGGAACATCTTCCACCTTACCCTTTGGAAATTTGATCGATCGATCGGCTAATTGAAGGGATATGTTAGTGGGAAGAAGTTCTCCTATATTTAATCGTTGACAAACAGAATATGGCATGAGACTAACACTAGCTCCAAGATCACACAAAGCATTATCAATATTCATTTTTTTATAGCACAAGGGATTGAAAAGCTACCCGGATCTCCTAACTTAGGAGGCATTTTGTTCATTATTATAGCACTACAGTGTTCAGTGAGGTTAACAGTTTCTACCCCTTCACAGTTTCTTCTACCACTCAATATATCTTTTAAAAACCTGGCATAGTTAGGCATTTGCTTGATAGCATCAGTGAATGGTATAGAAAGGTGGACTTCTCTCAAAGTCTCTAAAAACTTCCCGAATTGGGCATCTAGCTTATGTCTCACATATTTTTGGGGATAGGGGAGTCTATGTAATAGGTCGGGTTCATTGGTTTGTGCTCCCACCTGTTCCT
Source organism: Chenopodium quinoa (assembly GCF_001683475.1). Taxonomy (NCBI): domain Eukaryota; kingdom Viridiplantae; phylum Streptophyta; class Magnoliopsida; order Caryophyllales; family Amaranthaceae; genus Chenopodium; species Chenopodium quinoa. The sequence goes on from NW_018744738.1 coordinate 121,663, forward strand.
TTGGGACCTCATTAATTTTATCTTTTTCTCTGGTCCTCTCATCCTCACTTCCCACAACATTATCAGTGATAGGTGGAGTCACAGGTTGACTCTTTGGTGGTATTACATTATCGTTCCCTATCAAAGTCTTTCCACTCCTAGTAGTGATAGCATTCATAGAATTTTTAGGGTCAATACCTTGAGGCGGTAGTTTTGAAACTCCAACCCCATCTTTTATAGCACTAGCAAACTGAGAAATCTGGGTTTCAAGCATCTTATTATGTGTCATCACTTCACTAAACTTTTTATCAGTGGTGGACTTAAAAGTGTTGAACATTTTAGCTGGGACTCCATCATTTCCTCCAAGATAGATCCCTGTGGTGGTCCTTGAGCATAATAATTATCATTTGTAGCTCGGGAACCACGCACATTAGATTGTTGGGGATTTTGATTAGAGTACCCCTTATTATTATTCCAGTTTCCCCTGTTATTAATGCCGTTTCCCCCTTGATTGAATTGCCCTTGGGAATTATGATTCATTTAATTACCCTGTTGGTATTGGTTTTGATTTCCAAAACCACCATGTTGATTATAGGGTCCTTGGGAATTTTGGTCCCTTTGGCCCCTATTTCCCCACTGGTTTTGATAATCAAAATCATTACCTCCCTGATTATAATTGTTCCCTCTTTGATTAGGTGGCAGATATCTATTATTATCATTCTTAGGTCCGTTATCATAAGACATAGCATTGACCTGTTCATTATTATATCTATTACCATCATTATTATTAGGATCATATGAGGGATCAAAATTACAGGCAGAGGTATCATGATCATAAGACCCACAGTTTTCACAGAAAATCCATCCTACAGGCATATTGGAAATGGAAGGATTAGGATTCATACCTCTCCACTTAGATTGGGAGGGAAGATCTTGCAATGGTACAAAATCGAGCTTGGCTTTAATCGCTGACATATCCTTCCCGAGGTTCGTAATTTGTGATGTCAGGTGCTAATGGCATTGAGGCGGTCCACTGAATAGACCGCTCCTCCACTCTTGTTCACAGCATCTCGCTCGCCGTCTTGCCAATCCATGTGGTGCCGTACCACATCTTCGATAATATCTATGACCTGCTCTTCAGTTTTGTTCATTATTGGGCCACCTGCTCCCGCATCCAAACTGGTTTTCCCTTGAGGACTTAATCCTACATAGAAAATCTGTAGCACCTAGTATGTTGGAATTCTGTGATGCGGACACTCTCTCTGGTACTCCTTGTACCTTTCCCATGCTTCATAGATCGACTCCCCACTCCTTTGCCGAAACCCTTGAATCAAGGCTCTAGCATCGGTCGTCTTCTTTTGAGAATAGAATCTTCCCAAAAATGCTGTCGTGACATCATCCCAAGTGTGTAGAGTATTTTGTTTTACCTCCTTCTCTAGCCATTCAAGGGCTCTCCCGATGAGTGAAAATGGGAAAAGCTTTAATCTCACGAACTCTTGGTTCACCCCATTGACTTTGATAGTGTTGCAGTACTTCTCAAATTCATTCAGATGAGCAAAAGGGCTCTCATTCTTGGCACCGCTAAACTGCCTTCGTTCGATAAGGGTGATCATGGCAGGCCGGATCTCAAAGTCATTGGCTTGAGTGGTGGGTGGAGCAATCCCACTTGAAGCTCTATATGCCCCGGGAGTTCCCAACTCCTTAAGGGGCCGTGGCGCTGGCCGATTAGGTTGGCGCGGTATGTCTTCCATTGGAACATGTTGTGTGTTGTGTTCCTTTCCTTGAGAGTTTGATGACGTCAATCGAGATTTACGATTGCTCTTCAAAGATATTTCGATTTCTGGATCGAAGGGTATTAATTCTCTCTGTTTAGACCTGCGCATACACACTAACCAAACCAATTAAATAGCAGGGCTACAAGTGTAGCCAAAAGGGGAAAATCTTTTTGTGCTTTTTTTATGATGAACTAGACTAAAGAAATCAAAAAGCAATTAACAAACACCGCTCCCCGACAATGGCGCCATTTTGACGAGGGTTAAATCGGTCGCTACAATCTAACTCTCAATCAAACAATACTTATACGAACACCCTATAACCAAGTACAATGGCAAATAAAGGTTCGGTCCACGAGGAACGAGAGTAATTGCAAATCAATCTTAAACCTAAGCTAGTTCGAAATCAATGGAAAATGGTGTTCTAAAATACTACTAATAAGATGGAATAAATCAATAAACTAAGACACTAGGGAGAACGGGAATTCACCAAACCATCGGTAACTACGCAACAAGGAATCACAGAGACAAACGGGATATGCAAAGACTATATGTCTTATCAATATCATGTGATAGGAAGACAACGGGCAATACTAAGCTTGGATTTCTCATGCACTTAACATTACTCGATACATAATCAAACCACATTCAATAATGAAATACTCAATTCATAATCTCTTGTTCAAATCAAGGATATCATGCAATCAAATTCAAGATTCTAGGTTAGCTACTCCTATTATAATGAATTAACATGCAATCGCATATAATCAATTTAATCACAATCCGTTTATCAAAATCAATCCTCAATTACATAGATTACCTAGGCCGGGTTTCATCCCGAAACCCTAGCTAGGAGACTACTCACACATATTCATAATCAAAGCAATAATGAATTCCAAAAGCACAATAGATATAAACATGAATTCTGATTAAGGAATAATAAAGCTTGATTAATAAACAAGAATGAATAATACCAATTGTATTGATGCGAATCAATGGAAAAGTTCAGAACTTTGATATCCGTCGTCAATGAATAATACAAAGAATCTTCACAAATCTTGCTTCAAATCAATCCAAGAAACTAAAATCGCTAGAATAATCTTTAAGAAAACTAATGAATCTCTAATAACAGAGAACGTTCTCCAATAACTCTCTACAAAAGCTCTCAAAAACTATCTCTAAATCTCTCTCTCCAATCTCTCTCTTAACCCTTACAATCGGGCTATATATATATGTTTAAAATCGGAAAGTAAATCGCAGGCTGCCCTTCGTGAATTGGCACGGCCGTGCTGGAAGTGGCACGGCTGTGCAAGCATGGCAGTAGCTGATCCGCAATATCTTCAATTATGGCACGGCCGTGCTGAATTTTGCACGGCCGTGCTAATGCCTGGCACGGCCGTGCTGAATCTGGCACTAGCACGGGCATGGAAATTGGCTTGGCACGGTCGTGCTAATTCCTGGCACGGCCGTGCTAAAAGTGGCACGGCCGTGCAGCATAGGCAGGAAGGTTGCAAGCACTTTGGTCTTCTTAAAACAGTCACAACTTCTTATCCAGAGCTCCGTTTGAGGCGTGAAATATATCGTTGGAAAGCACTTCAAGTCTACTTTCCAATGAAATTAGAATCACTCCATTATCATTTGTATATCGAAAGTTATGAGCAAAATAGTGAACAGGTGTCATATTTGTGAACTGTTCTGCCTTGCCTGCTACTTAACTTGCTTTTCAAGGCCTTGAAAACCGCAGCAAAGCCTTAGCTTGGTGGACTAGGATCGATAATAGCCTGATTACGCACCAATGGTTCGGGAATCGACATAACTTGGTCAACTATACCTATTAACACACCAAAAACAGACCGAAACCCGTGAAGCATGTAATATGAAGGAAACGAGTGTAACAAGGCAATAAACGACCAAAACGGGCCTAAATACATCCAAAATCACCCATTTATATGCCTTAAAGCGCGCCCTAATGTGCGCTTATCACACACTTCAAGGTGTTTCTAAAGAGAACACCAAAATGAAGATCAAGGTTCAGAGGAGGCTGCTCAGGCTCAGAAAAACTTTGCAGCAACCCTGGAGGCGGAGCAAAACCGCCTGGTTGCTGAGAGTGACGCTGACAATGACGCCCATATGAAGATCGCCTGGGCTGCCTTGTACCCAGACACGGATTACATCATCTGGGCACTGGCTAACATTTATGCCGAGTACGTGGTGTACTTGAGAGACAGAGGTGAGCCAGAGCCTGAGTCCTTTCATGCCTGGGTCAACTCCAACAATGAGCTCCCCGCGCCTGAGCAACCTGGTCCAGGTGTAGCACAAGAGATTCCCTCAGATGATGAGGAAGAGGACCAGGAGGCACCACTTGCAGGCCAGAAGTGATCTTTCAGCGGCAGTATGCCAATCTCTGTTTTTATTTTTTCTTTTTTGCGGCAGTATGCCAAAACTTAATTTTCCGGCCTACGTGCCGAGTATCTTTGTATTTACCGGCTATGGAGCCGGGTTAATTAACAATTTCTCTTTTCTCCCGGACGGGGTCCGGTTAACATTTGATCAACTACAACCGTTTGGTTGGGTGGACTTTTGTGGAATGCACCGACTGAGTTGGTTTTGATCATTTTGCGTTTGCGTTTGAATTTCAATTTTTGCATTTTTGCCTAACTTATCAAAAGCATGCGGCGATTTTTTGCCTAACTTATCAAAAGCCGGCTGTCCTTGCCCCTGGACGGATGTGTGGTTGGTTTCAAATGGAGTTGGTTGATTAACTTAGGAACGTCTGATGCTGCAAAGAGCATGATACGTTCGTAAGTCAATCAATCACAATAGTGATTGCCCCAAACCAAGTGCACAGCCGTACACCAACAGGCGTTCCAGTCTCTAACCAGACGGAGTTTGTCCGTCGTGGTGGAGATTGCATAGCCATTGCACAATTCTTTTGCCTAATTGGGATAACAAGTGCAACTTTGGAATAAATAACCTAAGTGAGAACTTCAGCCGGTAACCGACTGATGCCCCAGGGCATCCGGTATTCGGTAACTTGATCGTTCTTCACAGATCATTCTGGTCAGACGGCTATGAGACCAATTTGGTCATGTAATTTTTGTCGTCTGCATAGATACGAAGAACCGACAGACAGTCTGTTCTCTGCGACGATTGCACCCCGAGGGGTGTCTCTGGACGCCTTTGTCCATGTTGGGACAGGCGATTTTATAAAATGAGCAACCATCCGGCCATTTTGGCCTTTGGTCTTGTTTGAGACCGGTTGTATAGCCACTAAGCGTTTTTGTGCTTAATTTTTAATCGGAGCATTGGCCGAACTTTATTGAATTACACTAAGTGTTAAACTTAGTTAGTTAAACAGAAAATCCGTCTGGGTCATTACCAAGGCGAACAGACAATTATTAAGTCAAACTTAGTAAAATAAATAAAGAATCCATCTGAGTACTACCCAGGCGGTTAAGCAGCTGTAATCTTTACTAAGTGTCGAACTTAGTTAATTAAATAAAGAATCCGTCCGGGTATTACTCAGGCGGGAAAACAAAAACAGTTTGCAAACAAAGTCCGAATTCTCATTAATTGACTCATTGTTTACAAAAAACTTACATTCTCAGAAGTAGTACTTTTTCAAATTGTCTCCATTCCAAGTTCTAGGCAGGCGCCTGCCGTCTGGAGTTTCCAAGCGGTAGGTGTCATTCCTTACTTCTTGATCAGTGGCCATTTGGCCCACTTTTCTACTTCGTTTCTTCCCCGATTGAGCCCTTTGTTTGCCCTTTTTCCTCTATTTTAGCTTAGTTTTGTTATTATTGAGCATATTTGTTACTTGGAGTGGTTTTGAGTCATTTTTTGCTCATTTCCTAAGGTTTTATTCCCTCTCCTTTAACCCATTTCAATTTGCTCCTATTAGAACCTTTCCTATGATTTGTGTTTTCCATCTTACAGGTCCTCCCGTGGCTAACAAAGCAAGGATTGGATGCAAGGATTAGGCATGCTTTGGAGTCAAAGGGATTGGAGCATTAGAACCCAAAATATGAAGGAAAGAAGAGTTCAGAGCGGGCGCTCTAGATATGGAGCGGGCGCTTTGTATTCCTTGCTGCAGAAAAACCAAGTACCCAACCCTCAGAGCGGGCGCTCTAATGTTGAAGCGGGCGCTCTAGCTCCCAGAATAATCAGAGCATTTTCTGCGAGACTTCAGAGCGGGCGCTCTGGCCTTATAGCGTGCGCTCCGTGTTCCCCTGACCGATTTGAACTCTGCTACACGCGTAGGCCGACGGCTCTAATTATTTTACTCTGCACGTGATGCCTAAAATTTTGGGCCTTGATTTGGGTTAGGTTTTAGAGGAGGGTATAAATACCTCTCTTCCTTGTAATTGGGAGGAGAGAGGTATGTAGAGAGAGAAATATTAGAAAATCAGATTTCAGCTTATTGTTTTTTTTTCTTTCTTTTGCACTTTAGATTAGTTAGGGTTTAGTTCCTCATTAGATCTAAAACACTACTCTTTGTCACTCTCTTTCATTTTCAATCCAAGATTAAATCTTTTGGTATTATTTCTATCCCTACTCTTTATTTATTGCTTTATTTATCTATTTTAATTAGTTTTAGCTTATCTTTAGTTGTTATTTCAAGTCAATAGAATAGTTTAATATCTTAGTTGCCTCCTTGTTTAAACTTGCAATTTCTGGTTTTGATCCTTTATTTTCTTGCTATTAGTATAATATTATCCTTATTTGCTTAGATTTCATGCTATTTAGAATAGATTACAAGTAGACTTAACATATTCTCTTCAAAGTTAACTTCTTTAGTAAAGTTTAATCATCCTATTTTCTGGTTTTAGCCATGTTTCTCTCATTAAACTTAGTTTTTGCTTTTGTTAATGTTCTTGTGTGCTTTGGTATGACCCTTCCTTCTCTAGGCTAGGTTTCTAGCTAGGGGAGGGGGAAATGATGAACTAATGATGAAATGAATGATATGTGGTGCAAGATTGGGTAGATTGAGAAGTTTTGCAATTGATTCCAACCTAGGTTTTAGTTGTTAGGAATTAGAGATTGATCACCTCTAAGACCCTATTTTGTGTTGCATGCTAGTTGCGCGAGAGTGAGCTTGTATGTGATGATGACTAGGTTAGGGATGACCTCGACCACCGAGGCGGGGTTGGGTAGGCGGTGTTTAGGTGAGCCCGAGAGGGAATCCTAGATGTTGGACCATAGGCCCCAATTGTTTGGTTGACCGATTGAACCATTCTTGTTGCCTCTAATTGTTGAAATCATTGTTAGTTAGGAATTCTCCCCTATCCCCTAGTGTTTGCTATTCCTTGATTTTCGAAGTTTTATACCTCTGCTTGTTGCTTGTTAATTTAGTTCTTAGTTTATTTGTTTCCCTAGTAGCTATAGATAAATCCATCAAAAATTTATTCCTCCCTTTTCAATTGACTTATAAGTGATCTAAGCAAGAGACGTTTGACCTTCCCTGAGGATTCGACCCCTCTTCCACTATGCTACCTTTGGTTAGTTTAGGACGTGGGTTTTCTTTTTATTCTTGACTCGACCTTTAGGAACTAACGACACCTAGGGGGCCGACCAAGTTTTGGCGCCGTTGCCGGGGAATGGCAACATTGTTTATTGCTTAGTTATCTTGTTTTTCAATTGTTTTCTACTTCTATCCTTCTATTTTTCATTTATTTCTCCGTTGTTGTCATTCGCTAATTGTCTGCTTAGCTGTGTTGAATGCTTAGAAGATCACAGGGACCACCTACTCACGACCTCGATCTCGACATTGACCGCACTCTAAGGCGAGTGAGGAGACTATTTGTTGAACAAACGGGTGAGGAGGAGGAGTTCTTTGATTCTTCTAGTGATATTTCTTCAGACATGGGGGATGCCAATGGCGCTCTTTTTGGTGACTTTGGTAATCCGGGTAGTCATGAATTGCAATGTGGGATTCTACTTCCTACAACGGAAACAAATTTCACTATCCACCCGCACTACACTCAAATGGTGCGTGGAGATCAATTTTCTGGAGCAGCTCATGAAGATCCGATAGAGCATTTGGACAAATTTCTCGAGACATGTGCTTTAATCCAAACCAACCAAGTCACTCAAGAATACATCCGGATGCACCTTTTTCGGTATTCGCTCACAGGCAAGGCTTATAGGTGGCTCAAAAACCTAAAGCCCGGCTCGTTGGCCACATGGAGAGACACGGCCAAAGCTTTCTTGAACAAGTTCATTCCCGAAGACAAATCAACCGAATTGAGGCAGAAAATTTCATCATTTAGGCAAGAAAGGTATGAATCTTTGGGGGAAGCTTGGGACCGGTTTAAAGAGTATGTGAGAGCTTGCCCACACCATGAGTTTGACAAGCAACTTCTCATCAAGTTCTTCTATGATGGTCTTGACGACATACCCAAGCAAAATTTGAATTCCAGATGTGGTGGACATATTAGCAAGGTGCCTCAAGCTCAATTGGAGGACACCATAGAGGAAGTTGTGAGGTACTATTCTACGAGTGGTGGAAGAAGAAGAGGTGAAGAGAGAGCTTCGGGCAAATTCGAGCTTGATCAAGGTTCACTCAAGGCTCTTATGGAACAAGTCATTGACAAGAAGCTGGGAAATAGCCAAGGGTCTTCATCTTCCTCCACCAATCAAGTACACTCTTTCTCTTGTGAGAATTGTGGGGGTACCAACCATGATATATCATATTGTGGTGGTCGAGACCCCGAACATGTAGCGGCAATGGGGTACATGAACAATCAACGTGATAATTGGAGAGCCCCCAATGCCAATTATGGTAATAGATTTCAAGATGCAAGTGGCCCAAGCCACAACACGGGTCAAATGGCTCCCTTTCCAAATCCAAATGCTAGCAATCACCCTAGAGCACCATTCAAGCAAGGACCACCCAACCAATTTCAGAATTTCCAACCCAACCCTTCCATGCAAAATGATCCTAATCAACAAATGCTCATGGAAACTCTCAATAGAATCCAATCAAGCATATCCGCCATGGATCAAAGAATAACCAATAGTGAGCGAAAAGCGGATCAAAGGCATCAAGAGGTCACCGCACATCAAAAGATGATGGATAATCAAGTGGCTCAACTCGCCGAGAGGGTGACCAATCTAGCCAATGAGAAGCTCCCGGGCCAACCTACTACCAACCCGGCTACCACCCATCATATCAAAGCTATCTCTCTTAGGTCCGGAAAGTCTTATGAGGGGCCTAGGAGTGATCAATCGGAGCACAACAAGGAGGGTGAAGAGCAAGTGGTTGAAGAGGTCAATGGAGATAGCCAAGGTCAAATAATTGACAATAGTGTTGAAGGAAGCATTGAGAAGAAGAAGGGTGAAGGTAGTGAAAAGAGCAAGGAAGTTGGGAAAGACAAGCAACCATCAACATCTTATCAACCATCAAGGTTTGAACCACCACCGCCTTATCCCGAGAGGATTGTTGAGAGGAGATTGAATGACAAGTACAACAAGTTTATGGCTATGCTCAAGTCACTTCACATCAACATTCCATTCCTTGAAGCCATGACTCAAATGCCACCCTATGCAAAATTCCTCAAGGAACTCCTCTCCAACAAAAAGAAGCTAAGTGATGAGTGTATCACTCTTCCTCATCAAGTTAGTGCCCTAGTGCAAAGAACCTTGCCTACCAAGCAATGTGATCCGGGAAGCTTCACTCTTCCGGTCAAGATTGGTGATATGGAGACCACGGGTGCACTAGCCGATCTTGGGGCAAGTGTGAGCCTCATGCCACTATCCATTGCAAAGAAGCTCAAGTTCGAGATGATACCTTCAAGAAAGGTGATTCAATTAGCCGACCGGTCCACAAAATTCCCATGCGGTGAGTTAGAAGACGTTCCTATCAAGATTGGGAATTTGTTTGTGCCTTGCGATTTTGTGGTGATGGATATGGAGGAGGACCCTCATACTCCTCTTATCCTTGGAAGAGAGGCACTCAAGACCATGGGAGCGGTCGTCAATTGCAAAGATAATACCATTACATGTGAGGTGGCCAATGAGAAGTACAAGTTTGAATTCTCAAAGACTTTGAAGCAACCTAAGGTAGAGAAGATTTGGCGGGTGGACTTGGTGGACTCCGAACTTGATGAATTGGTGAAGTCTCATGAGGTAATTAAAGACAAGGGTGATGAAGACCTCCCATGTGAGGAGGTGGGTGAAGGAGAATCTTTGTGTGCCTTGGAGCTTGAAAGCCTTGAAGGTGAAACTCATCCCGAGACTCAAGGAGCCGTGGATGAGCTCCCATCGATCCAAAGTGAGTCTAAGGAGGAGAGTTCCACGCCTCCTCCCAAGGTAGAACTAAAACCCCTCCCTCCTTCTCTCAAATATGCTTATTTGGATGATGATTGCTTACATCCTATTATTGTCAATGCTAACCTCGATGACACCTCATTGCAAAAATTAATTGAGATTTTAAAAAAATATAGGAGTGTTATCGGGTATAGCATTGATGATATTAAGGGATTAGCCCTAGCTTTTGTATGCATCGCATTCATCTTGAGGATGATCATGCCTCTTCCATTGAACCTCAAAGGCGGTTGAATCCGACTTTGAAGGAAGTGGTTAAGAAGGAAATCCTCAAACTACGTGAAGCGGGGATCATTTATGCTATCTCCGATAGCAAATGGGTGAGCCCGGTTCATGTGGTTCCCAAAAAGGAGGCATGACCATCATACAAGATGACAAGGGGAATGATATCTCCACCCGCACTGTCACGGGGTGGAGAATGTGCATTGACTATAGGAGGCTTAATAAAGCCACTAGAAAAGATCATTTCCCCTTGCCATTTATCGATCAAATGTTGGAAAGGTTGGTGAAGCATTCACACTATTGTTTTCTTGATGGTTATTCGGGTTTCTTTCAAATCCCAATTCACCCGGATGACCAACATAAAACAACCTTCACTTGTCCATTTGGGACATTTGCCTACCGAAGGATGCCCTTCGGATTGTGCAATGCCCCATCGACTTTCCAACGATGTATGACAGCAATCTTTTCTGATATGATCGAAAATGCAATAGAAGTTTTCATGGATGATTTCAGTGTTTGTGGTTCGTCTTTTGACCTATGCTTGCACAATCTCGAAAAGGTTTTAAAGAGGTGTCAAGAGACGAACCTTGTGTTGAATTGGGAAAAGTGCCATTTTATGGTCGAGGAGGGCATTGTCCTCGGGCATAAAGTGTCCATTAATGGTATTGAGGTAGACCCGGCAAAGGTCTCGGCGATAGAAAAGCTACCCCACCATCATCGGTGACCGGGGTACGTGCCTTCTTGGGGCACGCCGGCTTCTATCGCCGATTTATCAAAGATTTTGCACAAATAGCAAGACCTTTGACGAGTTTACTTCAAAAAGAGGTGGAGTTCAAATTCGATGATGCTTGCACTAAGGCATTTGAAACCTTGAAAAATGCTTTAGTGAATGCGCCTATAGTGCAAGCACCGAATTGGGAACTCCCGTTTGAACTAATGTGTGACGCGAGTGATAGTGCAGTTGGAGCAGTCCTTGGGCAACGGAAAGAAAAGAAATTGAATGTGATCTCTTATGCAAGCCGGACTTTAGATACGGCACAAAAGAATTACACCACCACGGAGAAGGAAATGTAGGCGGTAGTCTTCGCTTTTGACAAGTTTAGACCCTATTTGGTGTGCAACAAGGCCATTGTCTACACCGATCACTCCGCTGTGAAGTATTTAATGAGCAAAAAGGATGCTAAGCCGCGTCTAATCCGATGGGTCCTTCTCTTACAAGAATTTGACATTGAAATACGGGATAAGAAAGGAAGTGAGAACCTAGTGGCTGACCACCTCTCAAGGTTGCCGTTAGACCACCCTTCTTACCTTGACAAAGAGGATCCCATCGATGATGAGCTTCGAGATGACTCTCTTATGGCGATCGTTACCAACACCATCCCTTGGTTCGCTGATATTGCAAATTATTTAGCAAGCGGGGTGGTACCTCATGACTATGATGCTCGACAAAGGAAGAGGTTCTTCAAGGAAGTTAAGAGGTATTTTTGGGATGATCCAAGCTTGTACAAGAAGTGTAGTGACGGTTTGTTCCGGAAATGTGTGGCAAATCATGAGATGGAAAGGTATTATGGAACATTGTCATTCACTACTTGTGGAGGTCATGGAGGTGTCAACAAGACCGTGGCAAGGATCCTAGGTTGCAAGCTTTGGTGGCCAACTATGCGCAAAGATGTTCACAAGTTCATCCTTCGATGTGACCGATGCCAAAGGATGGGAGGAATCACAAAGAGAAATGAAATGCCGCAACAATCAATCTTAGAAGTTGAGCCATTTGATGTATGGGGAGTGGACTTCATGGGTCCGTTTGTCTCCTCATGTGGGAATTTGTATATCCTTTTGGCTGTGGATTATGTGACTAAATGGGTGGAAGCGATACCATCACCCACAAATGACCACAAGGTAGTGTTGAAGTTGCTCAAGAAGATCATCTTTCCTAGATTTGGGTGCCACGGTGCCTAATTAGTGATGGCGGATCTCATTTCGCCAAGAAACAACTCGAAGCACTTTGAAGAAATATGGGGTACATCATAAGGTTGGACTCCTTACCATCCACAAACCCAAGGGCAAGTGGAGGTGTCCCAACAGAGAAATTAAGAGTTTGCTCGAGAGGATGGTCAACAAGTCTAGAAAAGATTGGTCCCTAAGACTGGATGATGTACTATGGGCCTTACGGACCGCTTACAAGACACCGATTGGCACCACGCCATATCGACTTGTCTATGGTAAGGGATGCCACCTTCCGGTGGAATTGGAGTACAAGGCATGGTGGGCTGTAAAGGAACTCAACATGGACCTTCACTTGGCCGGAGAAAAGAGGTTACTCAAGCTCAACGAGTTGGAAGAGTTGAGGTATGATGCTTATGAGAGCTCTAGACTCTACAAAGAACAAACCAAGAGGTGGCACGACAAAAGGATTCGAGATCGTGACTTCGAGGTGGGTAACAAGGTTCTTCTCTTCAACTCACGTCTCCGACTCTTTCCCGGGAAGCTCAAGTCCAAATGGGTGGGGCCGTTTACAATCACCAAAGTAACCCCCTATGGCTCGTTCGAATTGGAAAATCATGAAGATGGGAGTCGGTTCATGGTGAATGGGCAACGGATCAAAAGATACTATGATGAAGGAGATATTGGAAAGATCGGTTGCCTAATGCTGGGACGGTCCACACCGTTCCTCCCCCTTAGCTTTATTGCTCGTGACGTAACGTCAAGCTA
>NW_018744739.1:0-19911 GCF_001683475.1 Chenopodium quinoa
TAAGAAGTATTTTCCGTCCATCCTTAGTGAAGGAATATGTGTTTTTATACCCATCATGCATCACACGCCTATCAAATAACCAAGGTCTACCAAGTAAAATATGACATGCATCCATAGGTATAAATCACACCACAAATTCTTCTTCATAAGTTTTACCAATGCTAAATGATAACAAGACTTGTTGTGTTACTTGAATCCCTTTACCATGATTTAACCATTGAATCGCATAAGGTTTAGGGTGAGGAACGGTTTTAAGTTTCAGCTTGTCTATCATTACTTGTGAAGCTACATTGGTACAACTACCTCCATCAATAATCATTGTACATACCTTTCCACCAATGGTGCAACGAGTGTGAAAGATTGACTCACGTTGCAAACTTCCTTCTTTGCCAACCATATTGCTAAGTGTGCGTCGAACCACCAAGCATTCTCCTTCGTCTGGTCCAAGACACGCATACTCATCATTCTCCTCAAGGTTGCTGTCCACTTCATTTTCTAATTCATCCTCCTCTTCTCTTCATGCTCAATCAAAGTGACAATCCTTTTATTTGGACAATCACTAGCCAAATGTCCAAGGCCTTGACACCGAAAACATCTTCTTGGGGCTGGTTTTGGGTTGGAATCTTGGATGTTTTGTGAAGGTGGTTTAGAAGTAGGCTGATTGGACGTGGGTTTGAAAGGTGGGAAATTGGATGTTTGCTTTTTTTGGGGAAATGAGGTTTGAGATGCAAAACGTGATGATTCACTTTTGCCTCTTGCTTTTTGTTGCTGCTCAATCTTATGTGCTAAGATAATGAGCTCTTCAAGGGTAGAGTAAGGATGTAGTTCGGCCACATTGGCTATTTTTGGGTCAAGCCCTCCCAAAAAGCGCACCAATGTTTGAGGATCATCTTCCTCTACTCCACATTTCATGACAAACCCTTCAAACTCCCTAGCATATTCTTCTACTGATTTTGTACCTTGTTCGAGGTTGTGGAACTTGGAAAAGTTTTCTTGCACATAGTATGTGGGAAGAAACTTTTGTTTCAGCAACTTCTTCATCTTGATCCACGATCTCACTTTTCTCTTTGTCTTGCCTTTCCCTTTTGGCACACACGCTAGCCCACCAAGTTGAGGCATATTTTCTCAACTTCAAGGCTACAATTTTCACCTTCTTTTCTTCCGGTGTTTGCTTGTATTCAAACACTCTCTCCACCGTTCTAAGCCATTCTACAAACTCATCAGCATCGAGTTTGCCATCATACTCCGGAATGTCAGCCTTAATGTCATTGTTAGGCCGTGACCTTTCTCTTTCATGATAAGGTCTATCATTGTGATTGAAATTAGATTCACTCACTTCTTCATCACTTTGATTGGTAAAACCCTCTTTTTGATGGCGCAACTTAATAGAAAGGTCTCTTAACTGACCTTGCAAATATTGCATTCGTTGCTCCATATCTTCTTTCTCTTGTGCAACCTTATTGACATATTCTTGCCAATTAGGGGGTGGGATGTCGGCCATGGTTTTGTGTTTGGGTATGTGTTTGGGGTATTGTGTTTGGGTATTTGTTTGCTAGACTCCCCCTCCTTCTAGCGCCAAATGTTGTATATTTGGAGTAACACTCGAAATACACAAGGGATAAACCAAGGGATAGATAAGGCTAAAGAACCAAAAGCTTCTCAGATAAAGTCACACCACTAAGAAACGTTTTGGGTTCCTAAGATCACAAGTAAACTAGTAGCCTAAACTAGCTAACTAAGCAAAGGAAACGAAATTCCAAATCCAAGAATTTCAGGTTTTGTTTCTAATCCAAGAAACGAATGTAAGACAAGTCTTTTTTTTGTTTGCAATAATCTGATTTTTCCATTCACATTTGCTTGCTATTTATAGTGAACAAGCATCCTTAAGTACAGCTAATTAACTTAAGTGACTTTTCAGCTCACTTGTTACACGCCTAAAGCTAAGTACAATTCAGCTTTTGTTGTCTAGATACATTAATAAAAGAAGCCTTACTTAACTAGATACATCAAAGAGAAAATGGTGGTTTGTAACCTCCAAATAAAATCTGAAATAAGAGAGTATAACTCCCCCTTGATTCACGCCCAACAAGCAGCAACTTGGAGGTGTAACAGCTCCCCTTTTCACGCCCAATTCAAGCAGCAAGTGAAGTGTAACTCCTCCTTGTTTCAAGCCTTGAATTAAGCTTGAATGTATGTGGTCAAGGATGTACTTGGACGCCTCTTGAATGTACCAGTTGCTGGCTGAAGTAAACGGCCACTTGAAGACGGCCACTTGAAGACTCAATTGAAAGCTTGTAACTCCTTATTGATGCTGATTGTAACACCCAAGTTAAAGCTTTGAAATTCCTTGTAAAAGAATTTCGGATTCCAAGCTTAAATGGCTGCCATTTTGATGTATTTTTGCACTTGTACTTTTGTGTGAATGTGACAATAATTTTCGAACTAAAATCAGCTAAAAATAACTAAGAAAAATATAGCTAATTTGCAAACTTAAAATAAGACTAAAGTTTACAATTTATTCAAAGCATAAAATGAACTAGAATAAACTAGTTAATAAGAACAACAAGAAATTCAAGGGGTTGAATATCTTGCTGCCCAAGGATAGAATGCATAGCACCAATACATGATGCTACGTCTTGACCCAAAGAAATGTCCATAACCAAGTTGTTAGGCTTGGCTACAACAGCCTGAGAATGACTAGATCATACAACAAGAAAGTACACAGGCGTCCACTCAAAGTAGGGGACTTTGTACTTAGAAAAATGGAAGCAGTTGGTAGGACCAATGAGTCGGGAAAACTAACTCCCAACTGGGAAGGACCCTACCGAATCTATGCGGAAGTCAGGGACGGTACCTACCGCCTGGAAACATCAGACGGACAACCGTTGCCCCGAACCTGGAACGTAGATAACCTTAAAAAATATTTTTTCTGAATGATGTAAAGTAAAGAGCTACTTAATAAAGTTTGCACTTACTATTCAATATTGTATTACGAGGGGCATGCCGTCTGTACCTTTACAGTCGGCTACTCTCCATTGAGTTTCACTCTTTATCTTTAGAGGGGCATGCCGTCTGTTCCTTTACAGTCGGCTTCTCTCCATCGAGTATTTTACTCACAATACTTAGCTAAAAAGATTAGGGCCTGGCTGATCCTGTAACTAACAGGCGGCTACCCTTCTTTTACTTAGCACCTACGTTCACCAAGAACTTACCAAGGCCACAGGCCGAATGATCAGACCAGGCGCCAAGCCACCTGATCAAAACTACAAAACTAATTCGACCTGTCCCAACATCATAGCAGGCGTCCGACGGCATCCCTCCGGATGAAATTCGTCGCAGAGAGCAGCTCCCTTTTGGGTGGAACATTGTTCTATAAACTAATTACACGGCACCTATACGACTGTCCCCAAGGGCAACCACGTAGCCGTTTTTGAGACAAAGATAACTCTATCACTAACCAAACCAATGGTAGCAGTTGACATCTGAGTCAGATAACCGCCTGTATTACTTGGGATAAATGCAGGGGGTACCTATTGAGTTAATAGCCAACAAACATTGGCGAATCAAGGGGACTAGCCGGCCTACGCCGCCTGGTACCTCTACTTCTCAAACAAAAGTGATGGCGACTGGGTAACTCCAAAGTTAACTCATAGTCACTCCTTCAAATTTGGTATGGAATCTAAAAAGTTTGAGTCGTCCGCCTGTTTTAAACAAACAAGGGCACTCGAACCCCTATTCCTACTGGATAACCTATTGAGTTAATAGCCAACAAACATTGGTGAATCAAGGGGTCTAGCCGGCCTACGCCGCCTGATACCTCTACTACTCAATCAAGATTGTGACAAAGACTAAGTAACTCCTATGTTAACTTAATAGTCACTCAAACTTAGTATGGAGCCTAAAAGGTATGAGTCGTCCACTTGTTTTTAATAAACAAAGGCTCTCAACCAATACTCTTGCTAGGTTAACAAATAACGAGTTAAAAGCCAACATTGGCAATAAAGGGAAACAACCGGTTCCCGCCGCTTGTTTTCCTACTTAAATTCCTTGGCTACTAGGTAATTCTATTTACTTGGTCAAATTGAATAAAGAGTTCGATACCGATTGATTAAATGGCCGACTGATCATCCATCCTGGAAATAGACAACCAGTCGTCCAGGGGCATAGGCGGCATACTTACTATTTGTACCTGTCTTAACGTTCGGCCATACACAACAGTCGGTCTAGTGAGCAAATTTCAAATACTTAGACAAATTTGAACAAAAACAAAAAATTTGATTAAAATGAGCCGGCCATAAAAGACCAGCAGAATATTCAAAACCCCGGCCCCCTGGCCGGGTAATTACAAAGCAAACGGCACGCAGGCCGTGAAAAGAAAAAAAAAAAATACTTAAAGCTTAAGAAGGGGGCAGTTCAGTATCAGCAGCAGCCGCCTGGTCAGCACTCTTCTTGCTGGACTCGGCCTTAGCTGCATCATCTTTTGATGCCTTACCCCCAAGTGGCACAAGCGCCACAACCGGCTCTTCCTCCTCCAACGCAACGTCCAACGCCTCTTCTTCAGCAGCCGCCAGGATCTGTTGATTATATATTTCCGAACACTGGCGGTACGTTCTTTCCCATGAGGCAAAGTCGGCACTGGGGAACAGTCGTTCCCAGGTCATGCGTTGGATTTGGGCGGAGTCTTCCACCATCTCCCGGACGAGCTCTTGTTTCTCTTGCTCGGCCTTGTCCGAGAGCTCTTGGGTAAGACTCTTCTCCTGGTTCACCAGGCGTTCTTTTACGTTAGCCAAAGATTTCTCCATGGCTTCGTAAGAGTGCATTTTTTGGCGAAGGGGTTTCAGCTCGGCTTTAAGTTTGGTGACGGTCCCCTCCAGCTCGTCAACCTTCTTTTGGGCCGCCTCTAGCTGAGCCCGAACAGCGGCGGTCGCCTGCGCCTGATAATAAAGAAGATCAATGGTCAGTACTTCATTTTGGGCAATTTGAAACATTGCCTTATCACAGCTGGAGGCGGCCATAGCCTTTGCGGCCTTTACCTCTTTGTTTTTCCGATCAATCGGCTTGCGAAGGCTGTTGACTCGGAGCAGGGCCTAAGTACAAAGAAAAACAGGCGTCAGTTTCCAATCAAAAGAGTTAACAGGCGTCCTGAACTCAAAAGTTCAAAAAGGTGCTAAGTATACCTCAGCTAGGATCCCCGAAATTCCATCGAGGTCAAGGGTGCCGGCACCCTTGACCGCCTCCCTGTCAGATGGAGGAACTACTTTAACCATTGACTTGGCTACCTCAACCAAGTCAAGTCCCTGGGGGCCGGCTGCATTAAGTAAAAGGATAAAACAAGTTAGACTTAGTCAAGAAGGAAGCAAGGGTGAGTTTTTTACAAGTGAGGGTCCATACATCTAGGCGGCCCCGCCTGGGTTTTTGAAGAAGTGGCCGGCTGCTTCTCAGCCGCCACTGTTTTCCTGGAAGACCCAGGAGAGCTTGCAACAGTCGTCCTCCGGGCCTTGGGGTCCGGCTGTTGCGAGGAAGAAGCCCTTGGAGTGCCAGACTGAAAACAAAAAGAGTTAGTATATGCATGTTACAACTAAAAGGAGAAGAGTTTTCAAAGCTTACCAAGGGTGCCTCCTTGCTGGGGGAGTCGGCATACGACTGCTTCATTAGCGAGACCCGCAGCATGGCCGCCGCAGTCTTAGATGCTGTTATTTTACTCATGGCGTCGGCTGAAAGAAATAAACAGCAAAGTTAGTAAAAATCCCAAGTAAACAAGGCGTGAAAAAACAGAGTTTTCGTCAGGCCGGCTACCTCTAGAGCACCGACTGCCGAGGCCACAGGCGGCCAAGAAGTACTCGTCATAGAGCCACTTGAAGCTCGGGACGCAATTAAGGGGTACTTGCTCTCGTACCCCTGAAGTAGAGTTCACCCTAGTCTCTACTTTGAAGAGTCCTTTGTCTAGGATCTCTTTTTTAGCTTTTGGGGGAACAGGCGGCATGCTGCGGCCGCCTGCGAGAAGAGGCGGATCCCTGTTCCATTTGTTAAAACGTTTGTTCAGCTCCGTGTCTGAACTCTCGATAATAAGGAAGGTGTTCCGCCAATCCTTCCATTTGTTTGCCTTACCTCTCGTCATGAGGTAACCCCTATGGCTTGTTAATTGATACCAGCCGGTACCTCCCGACTTAGGGGTCCGGCTGAGATAGTTCATGTGGGCGAAAGCCTCAAAACTTGGCTCCACCCCGTTCAGTTCGCACCCGGCCACATAGCCGAGTACGTTTACCCAAGAGTTGGGGGCTAACTGCCATAACCCCAGATCATACCCATCTAAAATCCGCTGAACAGCCGGATGTAATGGGAAGCGCAGTCCAGCTTTGATGGCCGCCACATAGCAGCCAAAGCAGCCGTCACCATAGCTGGTACCAGCCGGCCAGACGACAGTATCTTCTGGATCCGGCACAAACAGTAAATACTCTGAGCCCATTTTGTGGTTAGCAATAAAGCTCGCCACGTTGTCTCGCATGGTTGCAATCCGGCCCCGGGGCACCCTGCAGTAGTAGGGGGCGTTTTCCTCTCTGTAAGAGGCGGACGGCTCTGCCCAATTATCCCCCTTCTCCACTGCATGAGAACTTCTCGCCTCTTGTAGGCGGCTATGTTTTTCTTCTGAGCCAGAAGACTATGGTCAGAAGAGCTGGATTCAGACTCGTCCCCTGACGAGTCCGAAGAGGACGACTCCTCCCCTCTCCTAGAGGGGCCCGCCTCCTCTCCCTTAGAAGGAGCAGAAGGAAAATTAGACATGTCCACGGTAAGATGAGAAGGGAACACCTTGGTCCCTCTCTCAGAACTGTCAGCTTGACAGTCGCCTCGTTCTACATCTGGCGCCTGGTCAGATGTTTCGCTAAGGAGCACCCTTTGGGAGGAGCCGTCTGAGTTTGATATCATAGCAGTCTTTTTTGTTCTGGCCATCACGTTCTGCATAGACACAGATTCAGTCGGACTTTGTATAAAGGGCAAAGATGGGTCCAGAAAAGGGCAGGCGGCACTCCTAGTCCTAGATTCAGCCGTCCCCGGTGACCGGCTGATCACTAACTTAGGGCGTGTCGTGTGCTTCCATGGTGCCATTTCAAAAAATAAAAAGAAAATTAAGAGTAAGAGAACTGAGTTACCTGAACGGGTGACGGTTGATGAAGTCCTGGAAGTTCGGGTCAGTCGGCTTGTCAGAACAGGCGGTAGGCAGAAAAAGTCCGAAATGTCAGAGCAAGTTCAGGGGTCCGAATGTTCTCGCAAAAGTTCTCAAATGTGAAAATGACCGAAGTCAGCACTTCCTTTTATAGGCAAAATGAGAAGGCGAAGGGTCGCTTCCGAATTCAAAATTTGGGCGGGAAAGTCTCTCGGCCGTCTGCAAGGTGACACCTGTAACGGGCCGTCGCCTGTCACCGTGCGACACCTGTCACAGGCGACACGTGACCAGTCGCGTGCCACCTGTGAGGGGCAAATGATTAGGGGATTTTTATCCACCAATCACCGTCTGACAAGTGGACCAACCAGGTTCCGCCACGTGTCCTTCACGAAGGCCAACAGGAGCTTGCCACGTGTCAATCACAGATACGTCCTCCACGGACCACTTAAGACACGCCACGTGTCCACCCATGCCAAATGGGACAACCGGCCATCAAGGCCCATTTCAGTCTAGAGGCCCGATCAGCCCTAGGTTTACCTTAAACCTAGAGAGTTGCACGCTTCCCAAGGCTATAAATACTCGATTAATCCTCATTAATCACAGAACCGAATAATTAAGAGATCAAGCAGAGAAGAACAGACTTATTAACAACCGGCTAATCTCGCTAACAACGCAGATTACCAACACTAAGCACTCTCACCTAGAGAGATCTGATTACTTTAATTTCTGTATTGATTACTCCTTAATCAGGTACTAACTTGACCGTTGGAGGCGGAGCTCTCAGGAGTCTCCGTTATTTTGCAGGTACAGGCGTCCGGTTCCAGTCTCGGAATTGTAACTCTCCCGCAGGACATCAGAAAACCCCGAAACAAAAGCTATTTGAAGAAAAAAATGAAAGTCAAATACATTCTACAAAGCAAATTGAAACAATGAAAGTCAAACACATCAAACAAAGCTCAAATGAATGTCAAATACATTCTACAAAGCTAATTGAATCAAATGAAAGTCAAACACATTCAAACAAAGCTATTTGAATAAAATGAAAGTCAAACACATTCAAACAAAGATTTTGAATCAAATGAAAGTCAAATACATTCAACAAAGCTAATTGAATCTAATGAAAGTCAAACACATTCAAATAAAGCTATTTGAATCAAATGAAAGTCAAATACATTCTACAAAGCTAATTGAATCAAATGAAAGTCAAACACATTCGAACAAAGCAATTTGAATCAAAGGAGAGTCAAATAAATTCAAACAAAGCTAAATAAATCAAATAAAAGTAAAATACATTCTATAAAGCTAATTGAATCAAATGAAAGTTAAACACATTCAAACAAAGCCTTTTAAATCAAATGAAAGTCAAACACATTCAAAAAAAGCTTTTTAATTTTAATGAAAGTGAAACACATTCAAACAAAGCTATATAAATCAAATGAAAGTGAAATGCATTCTACAAAGCAATTGATCTAAATGAAATTCAAACACATTCAAACAAAGCTATTTGAATCAAATGACAGTCAAACACATTCTACAAAGCTAATTGAATCAATGAAAGTCAAACACATTCAAACAAAGCTATTTGAATCAAATGAAAGTCAAATACATTCTACAAAGCTAATTGAATCAACTGAATGTCAAACACATTCAAACAAAGCTAATTGAATCAAATGAAAGTCAAACACATTCAAACAAAGCTATTTTAATTAAATGAATGTCAAATACATTCTACAAAGCTAATTGAATCAAATGAAAGTCAAACACATTCAAACAAAGCTATTGAATCAAATGAAAGTCAAACACATTCAAACAAAGCTATTTTAATTAAATGAAGTCAAATACATTCACAAAGCTAATTGAATCAAATGAAAGTCAAACACATTCAAACAAAGCTATTTGAATCAAATGAAAGTCAAACACATTCAAACAAAGCTATTTTAATTAAATGAATGTCAAATACATTCTACAAAGCTAATTGAATCAAATGAAAGTCAAACACATTAAAGCTATTTGAAGAAAATGAAAGTCAAATACATTCTACAAAGCAAATTGAATCAAATGAAAGTCAAACACATTCAAATAAAGCTATTTGAATCAAATGAAAGTCAAATACATTCTACAAAGCTAATTAAATCAAATGAAAGTCAAACAAATTCAAACAAAGCAATTTGAATCAAAGGAGAGTCAAATAAATTCAAACAAAGCTAAATAAATCAAATAAAAGTAAAATACATTCTAAAAGCTAATTGAATCAAATGAAAGTCAAACACATTCAAACAAAGCCTTTTAAATCAAATGAAAGTCAAACACATTCAAAAAAAGCTTTTTAATTTAAATGAAAGTCAAACACATCAAACAAAGCTATATAAATCAAATGAAAGTGAAATGCATTCTACAAAGCAAATTGAATTAAATGAAATTCAAACACATTCAAACAAAGCTATTTGAATCAAATGAAAGTAAAATACATTCTACAAAGCTAATTGAATCAATTGAAAGTCAAACACATTCAAACAAAGCTATTTGAATCAAATGAAAGTCAAATACATTCTACAAAGCTAATTGAATCAATGAAAGTTAAACACATTCAAACAAAGCTAATTGAATCAAATGAAAGTCAAACACATTCAAACCAAGCTATTTTAATTAAATGAATGTCAAATACATTCTACAAAGCTAATTGAATCAAATGAAAATCAAACACATTCAAACAAAGCTATTTTAATTAAATGAATGTCAAATACATTCTACAAAGCTAATTGAATCAAATGAAAGTCAAACACATTCAAACAAAGCTATTTGAAGAAAAAAATGAAAGTCAAATACATTCTACAAAGCAAATTGAAACAATGAAAGTCAAACACAGTCAAACAAAGTTATTTGACTCAAATGAATGTCAAATACATTCTACAAAGCTAATTGAATCAAATGAAAGTCAAACACATTCAAACAAAGCTATTTGAATAAAATGAAAGTCAAACACATTCAAACAAAGATTTTGAATCAAATGAAAGTCAAATACATTCAACAAAGCTAATTGAATCTAATGAAAGTCAAACACATTCAAATAAAGCTATTTGAATCAAATGAAAGTCAAATACATTCTACAAAGCTAATTGAATCAAATGAAAGTCAAACACATTCAACAAAGCAATTTGAATCAAAGGAGAGTCAAATAAATTCAAACAAAGCTAAATAAATCAAATAAAAGTAAAATACATTCTATAAAGCTAATTGAATCAAATGAAAGTTAAACACATTCAAACAAAGCCTTTTAAATCAAATGAAAGTCAACACATTCAAAAAAAGCTTTTTAATGAAAGTGAAACACATTCAAACAAAGCTATATAAATCAAATGAAAGTGAAATGCATTCTACAAAGCAAATTGATCTAAATGAAATTCAAACACATTCAAACAAAGCTATTTGAATCAAATGACAGTCAAACACATTCTACAAAGCTAATTGAATCAATTGAAAGTCAAACACATTCAAACAAAGCTATTTCAATCAAATGAAAGTCAAATACATTCTACAAAGCTAATTAAATCAACTGAATCAAACACATTCAAACAAAGCTAATTGAATCAAATGAAAGTCAAACACATTCAAACAAAGCTATTTTAAAAATGAATGTCAAATACATTCTACAAAGCTAATTGAATCAAATGAAAGTCAAACACATTCAAACAAAGCTAATTGAATCAAATGAAAGTCAAACACATTCAAACAAAGCTATTTTAATTAAATGAATGTCAAATACATTCCACAAAGCTAATTGAATCAAATGAAAGTCAAACACATTCAAACAAAGCTATTTGAATCAAATGAAAGTCAAACACATTCAAACAAAGCTATTTTAATTAAATGAATGTCAAATACATTCTACAAAGCTAATTGAATCAAATGAAAGTCAAACACATTGAAACAAAGCTATTTGAAGAAAATGAAAGTCAAATACATTCTACAAAGCAATTGAATCAAATGAAAGTCAAACACATTCAAATAAAGCTATTTGAATCAAATGAAAGTCAAATACATTCTACAAAGCTAATTAAATCAAATGAAAGTCAAACAAATTCAAACAAAGCAATTTGAATCAAAGGAGAGTCAAATAAATTCAAACAAAGCTAAATAAATCAAATAAAAGTAAAATACATTCTATAAAGCTAATTGAATCAAATGAAAGTCAAACACATTCAAACAAAGCCTTTTAAATCAAATGAAAGTCAAACACATTCAAAAAAAGCTTTTTAATTTAAATGAAAGTCAAACACATTCAAACAAAGCTATATAAATCAAATGAAAGTGAAATGCATTCTACAAAGCAAATTGAATTAAATGAAATTCAAACACATTCAAACAAAGCTATTTGAATCAAATGACAGTAAAATACATTCTACAAAGCTAATTGAATCAATTGAAAGTCAAACACATTCAAACAAAGCTATTTGAATCAAATGAAAGTCAAATACATTCTACAAAGCTAATTGAATCTAATGAAAGTTAAACACATTCAAACAAAGCTAATTGAATCAAATGAAAGTCAAACACATTCAAACAAAGCTATTTTAATTAAATGAATGTCAAATACATTCTACAAAGCTAATTGAATCAAATGAAAGTCAAACACATTCAAACAAAGCTATTTTAATTAAATGAATGTCAAATACATTCTACAAAGCTAATTGAATCAAATGAAAGTCAAACACATTCAAACAAAGCTATTTGAAGAAAAAATGAAAGTCAAATACATTCTACAAAGCAAATTGAAACAATGAAAGTCAAACACAGTCAAACAAAGTTATTTGACTCAAATGAATGTCAAATACATTCTACAAAGCTAATTGAATCAAATGAAAGTCAAACACATTCAAACAAAGCTATTTGAATAAAATGAAAGTCAAACACATTCAAACAAAGATTTTGAATCAAATGAAAGTCAAATACATTCAACAAAGCTAATTGAATCAATGAAAGTCAAACACATTCAAATAAAGCTATTTGAATCAAATGAAAGTCAAATACATTCTACAAAGCTAATTGAATCAAATGAAAGTCAAACACATTCGAACAAAGCAATTTGAATCAAAAGAGTCAAATAAATTCAAACAAAGCTAAATAAATCAAATAAAAGTAAAATACATTCTATAAAGCTAATTGAATCAAATGAAAGTTAAACACATTCAAACAAAGCCTTTTAAATCAAATGAAAGTCAACACATTCAAAAAAGCTTTTTAATTTAATGAAAGTGAAACACATTCAAACAAAGCTATATAAATCAAATGAAAGTGAAATGCATTCTACAAAGCAAATTGATCTAAATGAAATTCAAACACATTCAAACAAAGCTATTTGAATCAAATGAAGTCAAACACATTCTACAAAGCTAATTGAATCAATTGAAAGTCAAACACATTCAAACAAAGCTATTTGAATCAAATGAAAGTCAAATACATTCTACAAAGCTAATTGAATCAATGAATGTCAAACACATTCAAACAAAGCTATTTGAAGAAAGAAAGTCAAATACATTCTACAAAGAAAATTGAAATGAAAGTCAAACACAATCAAACAAAGTTATTTGACTCAAATGAATGTCAAATACATTCTACAAAGCTAATTGAATTAAATGAAAGTCAAACACATTCAAACAAAGCAATTTGAATCAAATGAAAGTCAAACACATTCAAACAAAGATTTTGAATCAAATGAAAGTCAAATACATTCAACAAAGCTAATTGAATCAAATGAAAGTCAAACACATTCAAATAAAGCTATTTGAATCAAATTAAAGTGAAATACATTCTACAAAGCTAATTTAATCAAATGAAAGTCAAACACATTCAAACAAAGCAATTTGAATCAAAGGAGAGTCAAATAAATTCAAACAAAGCTAATAAATCAAATAAAAGTAAAATACATTCTAAAAGCTAATTGAATCAAATGAAAGTCAAACACATTCAAACAAAGCCTTTTAAATCAAATGAAAGTCAAACACATTCAAAAAAAGCTTTTTAATTTTAATGAAAGTCAAACACATTCAAACAAAGCTATATAAATCAAATGAAAGTAAAATGCATTCTACAAAGCAAATTGATCAAATGAAATTCAAACACATTCAAACAAAGCTATTTGAATCAAATGACAGTCAAACACATTCTACAAAGCTAATTGAATAAATTGAAAGTCAAACACATTCAAACAAAGCTATTTGAATCAAATGAAAGTCAAATACATTCTACAAAGCTAATTGAATCAAACAAATTCAATGTCAAACACATTCAAACAAAGCTAAATGAAGTCAAATACATTCTACAAAGCTAATTGAATCAAATGAAAGTCAAACACATTCAAACAAAGCTAATTGAATCAAATGAAAGTCAAACACATTCAAACAAAGCTATTTTAATTAAATGAATGTCAAATACATTCCACAAAGCTAATTGAATCAAATGAAAGTCAAACACATTCAAACAAAGCTAATTGAATCAAATGAAAGTCAAACACATTCAAACAAAGCTATTTTAATTAAATGAATGTCAAATACATTCTACAAAGCTAATTGAATCAAATGAAAGTCAAACACATTGAAACAAAGCTATTTGAAGAAAATGAAAGTCAAATACATTCTACAAAGCAAATTGAATCAAATGAAAGTCAAACACATTCAAATAAAGCTATTTGAATCAAATGAAAGTCAAATACATTCTACAAAGCTAATTAAATCAAATGAAAGTCAAACAAATTCAAACAAAGCAATTTGAATCAAAGAGTCAAATAAATTCAAACAAAGCTAAATAAATCAAATAAAAGTAAAATACATTCTATAAAGCTAATTGAATCAAATGAAAGTCAAACACATTCAAACAAAGCCTTTTAAATCAAATGAAAGTCAAACACATTCAAAAAAAGCTTTTTAATTTAAATGAAAGTCAAACACATTCAAACAAAGCTATATAAATCAAATGAAAGTGAAATGCATTCTACAAAGCAAATTGAATTAAATGAAATTCAAACACATTCAAACAAAGCTATTTGAATCAAATGACAGTAAAATACATTCTACAAAGCTAATTGAATCAATTGAAAGTCAAACACATTCAAACAAAGCTATTTGAATCAAATGAAAGTCAAATACATTCTACAAAGCTAATTGAATCTAATGAAAGTTAAACACATTCAAACAAAGCTAATTGAATCAAATGAAAGTCAAACACATTCAAACAAGCTATTTTAATTAAATGAATGTCAAATACATTCTACAAAGCTAATTGAATCAAATGAAATCAAACACATTCAAACAAAGCTATTTTAATTAAATGAATGTCAAATACATTCTACAAAGCTAATTGAATCAAATGAAAGTCAAACACATTCAAACAAAGCTATTTGAAAAAAATGAAAGTCAAATACATTCTACAAAGCAAATTGAAACAATGAAAGTCAAACACAGTCAAACAAAGTTATGTCAAATGAATGTCAAATACATTCTACAAAGCTAATTGAATCAAATGAAAGTCAAACACATTCAAACAAAGCTATTTGAATAAAATGAAAGTCAAACACATTCAAACAAAGATTTTGAATCAAATGAAAGTCAAATACATTCAACAAAGCTAATTGAATCTAATGAAAGTCAAACACATTCAAATAAAGCTATTTGAATCAAATGAAAGTCAAATACATTCTACAAAGCTAATTGAATCAAATGAAAGTCAAACACATTCGAACAAAGCAATTTGAATCAAAGGAGAGTCAAATAAATTCAAACAAAGCTAAATAAATCAAATAGTAAAATACATTCTATAAAGCTAATTGAATCAAATGAAAGTTAAACACATTCAAACAAAGCCTTTTAAATCAAATGAAAGTCAACACATTCAAAAAAAGCTTTTTAATTTTAATGAAAGTGAAACACATTCAAACAAAGCTATATAAATCAAATGAAAGTGAAATGCATTCTACAAAGCAAATTGATCTAAATGAAATTCAAACACATTCAAACAAAGCTATTTGAATCAAATGACAGTCAAACACATTCTACAAAGCTAATTGAATCAATTGAAAGTCAAACACATTCAAACAAAGCTATTTGAATCAAATGAAAGTCAAATACATTCTACAAAGCTAATTGAATCAACTGAATGTCAAACACATTCAAACAAAGCTATTTGAAGAAAATGAAAGTCAAACATTCAAACAAAGCTATTTTAGAAATGAATGTCAAATACATTCTACAAAGCTAATTGAATCAAATGAAAGTCAAACACATTCAAACAAAGCTATTTGAAGAAAATGAAAGTCAAATACATTCTACAAAGCAAATTGAAACAAATGAAAGTCAAACACAGTTAAACAAAGTTATTTGACTCAAATGAAAGTCAAATACATTCTACAAAGCTAATTGAATCAAATGAAAGTCAAACACATTCAAACAAAGCTATTTGAATCAAATGTAAGTCGAATACGTTCTACAAAGCTAATTATATCAAATGAAAGTCAAACGCAATCAAAAAAGCTATTTGAATCAAATGAAAGTCAAATTCATTCAACAAAGCTAATTGAATCAAATGAAAGTCAAACATTCAACAAAGCTAATTGAATCAAATAAAAGTCAAACACATTCAAACAAAGCTAATTGAATCAAATGAAAGTCAACACATTCAAACAAAGCTATTTTAATCAAATGAAGTCAAATACATTCTACAAAGCTAATTGAATCAAATGAAAGTCAAACACATTCAAACAAAGCTATTGAATCAAATGAAAGTCAAACACATTCAAACAAAGCTATTAAATCAAATGAAGTCAAATACATTCAAACAAAGCTAATTAAATCAAATAAAAGTCTAATACATTCTACAAAGCCAATTGAATTAAATTAAAGTCAAACACATTCTAACAAAGCTAATTGAATCAAATGAAAGTCAAACACATTCAAACAAAGCTATTTGAATCAAATGAGAGTCAAATACATTCAAACAAAGCTAATTAAATCAAATAAAAGTCAATACATTCTACAAAGCGAATTGTCAACATTCTAACAAAGCTAATTGAATCAAATTAAAGTCAAACACATTCAAACAAAGCTATTTTAATTAAATGAGTCAAGCTAATTAAATAAATGAAAGTCAAACACATTCAAACAAAGCTATTGAAGAAAATAAAGTCAAATACATTCTACAAAGCAAATTGAAACAAATGAAAGTCAAACACATTCAAACAAAGATTTTAATCAAATGAAAGTCAAATACATTCTACAAAGCTAATTGAATCAAATAAAAGTCAAACACATTCAAACAAAGCTATTTGAATCAAATGACAGTAAAATACATTCTACAAAGCTAATTGAATCAAATTGAAAGTCAAACACATTCAAACAAAGCTATTTGAATCAAATGAAAGTCAAATACATTCTACAAAGCTAATAATCTAATGAAAGTTAAACACATTCAAACAAAGCTAATTGAATCAAATGAAAGTCAAACACATTCAAACCAAAGCTATTTTAATTAAATGAATGTCAAATACATTCTACAAAGCTAATTGAATCAAATGAAAATCAAACACATTCAAACAAAGCTATTTTAATTAAATGAAGTCAAATACATTCTACAAAGCTAATTGAATCAAATGAAAGTCAAACACATTCAAACAAAGCTATTTGAAGAAAAAAATGAAAGTCAAATACATTCTACAAAGCAAATTGAAACAATGAAAGTCAAACACAGTCAAACAAAGTTATTTGACTCAAATGAATGTCAAATACATTCTACAAAGCTAATTGAATCAAATGAAAGTCAAACACATTCAAACAAAGCTATTTGAATAAAATGAAAGTCAAACACATTCAAACAAAGATTTTTAATCAAATGAAAGTCAAATACATTCAACAAAGCTAATTAAATCAATGAAAGTCAAACACATTCAAATAAAGCTATTTGAATCAAATGAAAGTCAAACATTCTACAAAGCTAATTGAATCAAATGAAAGTCAAACACATTCAAACAAAGCTATTTGAATCAAAGGAGAGTCAAATAAATTCAAACAAAGCTAATTAAATCAAATAAAAGTAAAATAAATTCTACAAAGCTAATTGAATCAAATGAAAGTCAAACACATTCAAACAAAGCCTTTTAAATCAAATGAATGTCAAACACATTCAAAAAAAGCTTTTTAATTTAAATGAAAGTCAAACACATTCAAACAAAGCTATATAAATCAAATGAAAGTGAAATGCATTCTACAAAGCAAATTGATTTAAATGAAATTCAAACACATTCAAACAAAGCTATTTGAATCAAATGACAGTCAAACACATTCTACAAAGCTAATTGAATCAATTGAAAGTCAAACACATTCAAAAAAGCTATTTGAATCAAATGAAAGTCAAATACATTCTACAAAGCTAATTGAATCAAAAATGTCAAACACATTCAAACAAAGCAAATGAAAGTCAAATACAAACAAAGAATTAAATGAATGTCAAATACATTCTACAAAGCTAATTGAATCAAATGAAAGTCAAACATTCAAACAAAGCTTTTGAAGAAAATGAAAGTCAAATACATTCTACAAAGCAAATTGAAACAAATGAAAGTCAAACACAGTTAAACAAAGTTATTTGACTCAAATGAAAGTCAAATACATTCTACAAAGCTAATTGAATCAAATGAAAGTCAAACACATTCAAACAAAGCTATTTGAATCAAATGAAAGTCAAACACATTCAAACAAAGATTTGAATCAAATGAAAGTCAAATACATTCTACAAAGCTAATTGAATCAAATAAATGCCAAACACATTCAAATAAAGCTATTTGAATCAAATGAAAGTCACATACATTCTAAAAGCTAATTGAATCAAATGAAAGTCAAACACTTTCATTTGAATCAAAGGAGAGTCAAATAAATTCAAACAAAGCTAAATAAATCAAATAAAAGTAAAATACATTCTATAAAGCTAATTGAATCAAATGAAAGTCAAACACATTCAAACAAAGCTTTTAAATCAAATGAAAGTCAAACACATTCAAAAAAAGCTTTTTAATTTAAATGAAAGTCAAACACATTCAAAAAAGCTATATAAATCAAATGAAAGTGAAATGCATTCTACAAAGCAAATTGAATTAAATGAAATTCAAACACATTCAAACAAAGCTATTTGAATCAAATGACAGTAAAATACATTCTACAAAGCTAATTGAATCAATTGAAAGTCAAACACATTCAAACAAAGCTATTTGAATCAAATGAAAGTCAAATACATTCTACAAAGCTAATTGAATCAATGAAAGTTAAACACATTCAAACAAAGCTAATTGAATCAAATGAAAGTCAAACACATTCAAACAAGCTATTTCAAATACAACAAAGCTAATTGAATCAAATGAAAATCAAACACATTCAAACAAAGCTATTTTAATTAAATGAATGTCAAATACATTCTACAAAGCTAATTGAATCAAATGAAAGTCAAACACATTCAAACAAAGCTATTTGAAGAAATGAAAGTCAAATACATTCTACAAAGCAAATTGAAACAATGAAAGTCAAACACAGTCAAACAAAGTTATTTGACTCAAATGAATGTCAAATACATTCTACAAAGCTAATTGAATCAAATGAAAGTCAAACACATTCAAACAAAGCTATTTGAATAAAATGAAAGTCAAACACATTCAAACAAAGCAAATGAAAGTCAAATACATTCAACAAAGCTAATTAAATCTAATGAAAGTCAAACACATTCAAATAAAGCTATTTGAATCAAATGAAAGTCAAATACATTCTACAAAAGCTAATTGAATCAAATGAAAGTCAAACACATTCAACAAAGCAATTTGAATCAAAGGAGAGTCAAATAAATTCAAACAAAGCTAAAAATCAAATAAAAGTAAAATACATTCTATAAAGCTAATTGAATCAAATGAAAGTAAACACATTCAAACAAAGCCTTTTAAATCAAATGAAAGTCAACACATTCAAAAAAAAGCTTTTTAATTTAAATGAAAGTGAAAACACATTCAAACAAAGCTATATAAATCAAATGAAAGTGAAATGCATTCTACAAAGCAAATTGATCTAAATGAAATTCAAACACATTCAACAAAGCTATTTGAATCAAATGACAGTCAAACACATTCTACAAAGCTAATTGAATCAATTGAAAGTCAAACACATTCAAACAAAGCTATTTGAATCAAATGAAAGTCAAATACATTCTACAAAGCTAATTGAATCAACTGAATGTCAAACACATTCAAACAAAGCTATTTGAAGAAAATGAAAGTCAAATACATTCTACAAAGCAAATTGAAACAATGAAAGTCAAACACAATCAAACAAAGTTATTTGACTCAAATGAATGTCAAATACATTCTACAAAGCTAATTGAATTAAATGAAAGTCAAACACATTCAAACAAAGCAAATTTGAATCAAATGAAAGTCAAACACATTCAAACAAAGATTTTGAATCAAATGAAAGTCAAATACATTCAACAAAGCTAATTGAATCAAATGAAAGTCAAACACATTCAAATAAAGCTATTTGAATCAAATGAAAGTGAAATACATTCTACAAAGCTAATTGAATCAAATGAAAGTCAAACACATTCAAACAAAGCAATTTGAATCAAAGGAGGTCAAATAAATTCAAACAAAGCTAAATAAATCAAATAAAAGTAAAATACATTCTATAAAGCTAATTGAATCAAATGAAAGTCAAACACATTCAAACAAA
>NW_018744740.1:0-16502 GCF_001683475.1 Chenopodium quinoa
CTGGTCCTTGACTTTTTCTTCAATGGCTGCGCATGTTAACCATTCTTGATTCTTTACTCCAAGCTCGAACCCTATTGGCCTTAAAACAATATGATTGGCTCTTCAAAAGAATTTCCCTCTTGATCCACATCAGACTTTCATTTGATTCAATTAGCTTTGTTTGAATGTGTTTGAGTTTAATTTAATTCAATTAGCTTTGTAGAATGTATTTGACTTTTATTTGATTTAATTAGCTTTGTTTTAATGTATTTGACTCTCATTTGATTCAAATAGCTTTGTTTGAATGTGTTTGACTTTCATTTGATTCAAATAGCTTTGTTTGAATGTGTTTGACTTTCATTTGATTCAATTAGCTTTGTAGAATGTAATTGACTTTCATTCGATTAAAATAGCTTTGTTTGAATGTGCTTTACTTTCATTTGATTCAATTAGCTTTGTTTGAATCTTTCATTTGATTCAATTAGCTTTGTTGAATGTATTTGACTTTCATTTGATTCAATTAGCTTTGTTTGAATGTGTTTGACTTTCATTTGATTCAAATAGCTTTGTTTGAATGCGTTTAACTTTCATTTGATTCAATTAGCTTTGAAGAATACATTTCACTTTCATTTAATTTAAACAACTTTGTTTGAATGTGTTTTGACTTTCATTTGACTCAAATAGCTTTATTTGATTGCGTTTGACTTTCATTTGATTCAATTAGCTTTGTTTGAATGTGTTTCACTTTCATTTGATTCAATTATCTTTGTAGAATGCATTTCACATTCATTTGATTCAAATAGCTTTGTTTAAATGTGTTTGACTTTCATTTGATACAATTAGCTTTGTAGAATGTAAATGACAGTCATTTGATTCAAATAGCTTTGTTTGAATGTGTTTGACTTTCATTTGATTCAATTAGTTTAGTAGAATGTATTTGACTTTCATTTGATTCAATTAGCTTTGTTTGAATGTATTTGACTTTTATATGATTCAATTAGCTTTGTAGAATGTATTTGACTTTTATTTGATTTAATTAGCTTTGTTTGAATGTGTTTGACTTTCATTTGATTCAATTAGCTTTGTAGAATGTATTTGACTTTCATTTGATTAAAATAGCTTTGTTTGAATGTGTTTGACATTCATTTGATTCAATTAGCTTTGTTGAATGTATTTGACTCTCATTTGATTCAAATAGCTTTGTTTGAATGTGTTTGACTTTCATTTGATTCAATTAGCTTTGTAGAATGTATCTGACTCTCATTTTCTTCAAATAGCTTTGTTTGAATGTGTTTGACTTTCATGTTATTCAATTAGCTTTGTAGAATGTATTTGACTTTCATTTGATTCAAATAGCTTTGTTTGAATGTGTTTGACTTTCATTTAATTCAATTAGCTTTGAAGAATGTATTTGACTATCACTTGAGTCAAATAACTTTGTTTGACTATGTTTGACTTTCATTTGTTTCAATTTGCTTTGTAGAATGTATTTGACTTTCATTTTCTTAAAATAGCTTTGTTTGAATGTGTTTGACTTTCATTTGATTCAATTAGCTTTGTAGAATGTATTTGACTTTCATTTGATTCAAATAGCTTTGTTTGAATGTGTTTGACTTTCATTTGATTCAATTAGCTTTGTAGAATGTATTTTACTGTCATTTGATTCAAATAGCTTTGTTTGAATGTGTTTGAATTTCATTTAATTCAATTTGCATTGTAGAATGCATTTCACTTTCATTTGATTTATATAGCTTTGTTTGAATGTGTTTGACTTTCATTTAAATTAAAAAGCTTTTTTTTAATGTGTTTGACTTTCATTTGATTTAAAAGGCTTTGTTTGAATGTGTTTGACTTTCATTTGATTCAATTAGCTTTGTAGAATGTATTTAACTTTTATTTTATTTAATTAGCTTTGTTTAAATTTATTTGACTCTCATTTGATTCAAATAGCTTTGTTGAATGTATTTGACTCTCATTTGATTCAATTAGCTTTGTTTGAATGTGTTTGACTTTTATTTGATTCAATGAGCTTTGTAGAATGTATTTGACTTTCATTTGATTCGAAATCTTTGTTTGAATGTGTTTGACTTTCATTTGATTGAATTAGCTTTGTTTGAATGTATTTGACTTTAATTTAATTCAATTAGCTTTGTAGAATGTATTAGACTTTTATTAGATTTAATTAGCTTTGTTTTAATGTATTTGACTCTCATTTGATTCAAATAGCTTTGTTTGAATGTGTTTGACTTTCATTTGATTCAAATAGCTTTGTTTGAATGTGTTTGACTTTTCATTTGATTCAATTAGCTTTGTAGAATGTATTTGACATTCATTTAATTAAAATAGCTTTGTTTGAATGTGTTTGACTTTCATTTGATTCAATTAGCTTTGTTTTGAATGTCTTTGACTTTCATTTGATTCAATTAGCTTTGTAGAATGTATTTGACTTTCATTTGATTCAAATAGCTTTGTTTGAATGTGTTTGACTTTCATTTGATTCAATTAGCTTTGTAGAATGTTTTTTTACTATCATTTGATTCAAATAGCTTTTGTTTGAATGTGTTTGAATTTCATTTAATTCAATTTGCTCTGTAGAATGCATTTCACTTTCATTTGATTTATATTAGCTTTGTTTGAATGTGTTTGACTTTCATTTGAATTAAAAAGCTTTTTTGAATGTGTTTGACTTTCATTTGATTAAAAAGGCTTTGTTTTGAATGTGTTTGACTTTCATTTGATTCAATTAGCTTTGTAGAATGTATTTTACTTTTATTTGATTTAATTAGCTTTGTTTAAATTTATTTGACTCTCATTTGATTCAAATAGCTTTGTTTGAATGTGTTTGACTTTCATTTGATTCAATTAGCTTTGTAGAATGTATTTGATTTTCATTTGATTGAAATAGCTTTATTTGAATGTGTTTGACTTTCATTTGATTCAATTAGCTTTGTAGAATGTATTTGACTTTCATTTGATTCGAAATCTTTGTTTGAATGTGTTTGACTTTCATTTGATTCAATTAGCTTTGTTTGAATGTGTTTGAGTTTAATTTAATTCAATTAGCTTTGTAGAATGTATTTGACTTTTATTTGATTTAATTAGCTTTTGTTTTAATGTATTTGACTCTCATTTGATTCAAATAGCTTTGTTTGAATGTGTTTGACTTTCATTTGATTCAAATAGCTTTGTTTGAATGTGTTTGACTTTCATTTGATTCAATTAGCTTTGTAGAATGTAATTGACTTTCATTCGATTAAAATAGCTTTGTTTGAATGTGCTTTACTTTCATTTGATTCAATTAGCTTTGTTTGAATGTGTTTGACTTTCATTTGATTCAATTAGCTTTGTTGAATGTATTTGTCTTTCATTTGATTCAATTAGCTTTGTTTGAATGTGTTTGACTTTCATTTGATTCAAATAGCTTTGTTTGAATGCGTTTAACTTTCATTTGATTCAATTAGCTTTGAAGAATACATTTCACTTTCATTTAATTTAAACAACTTTGTTTGAATGTGTTTGACTTTCATTTGACTCAAATAGCTTTATTTGATTGCGTTTGACTTTCATTTGATTCAATTAGCTTTGTTTGAATGTGTTTTCACTTTCATTTGATTCAATTATCTTTGTAGAATGCATTTCACATTCATTTGATTCAAATAGCTTTGTTTAAATGTGTTTGACTTTCATTTGATACAATTAGCTTTGTAGAATGTAAATGACAGTCATTTGATTCAAATAGCTTTGTTTGAATGTGTTTGACTTTCATTTGATTCAATTAGTTTAGTAGAATGTATTTGACTTTCATTTGATTCAATTAGCTTTGTTTGAATGTATTTGACTTTTATATGATTCAATTAGCTTTGTAGAATGTATTTGACTTTTATTTGATTTAATTAGCTTTGTTTGAATGTGTTTGACTTTCATTTGATTCAACTAGCTTTGTAGAATGTATTTGACTTTCATTTGATTAAAATAGCTTTGTTTGAATGTGTTTGACATTCATTTGATTCAATTAGCTTTGTTGAATGTATTTGACTCTCATTTGATTCAAATAGCTTTGTTTGAATGTGTTTGACTTTCATTTGATTCAATTAGCTTTGTAGAATGTATCTGACTCTCATTTTCTTCAAATAGCTTTGTTTGAATGTGTTTGACTTTCATGTTATTCAATTAGCTTTGTAGAATGTATTTGACTTTCATTTGATTCAAATAGCTTTGTTTGAATGTGTTTGACTTTCATTTAATTCAATTAGCTTTGTAGAATGTATTTGACTATCACTTGAGTCAAATAACTTTGTTTGACTATGTTTGACTTTCATTTGTTTCAATTTGCTTTGTAGAATGTATTTGACTTTCATTTTCTTAAAATAGCTTTGTTTGAATGTGTTTGACTTTCATTTGATTCAATTAGCTTTGTAGAATGTATTTGACTTTCATTTGATTCAAATAGCTTTGTTTGAATGTGTTTGACTTTCATTTGATTCAATTAGCTTTGTAGAATGTATTTTACTGTCATTTGATTCAAATAGCTTTGTTTGAATGTGTTTGAATTTCATTTAATTCAATTTGCATTGTAGAATGCATTTCACTTTCATTTGATTTATATAGCTTTGTTTGAATGTGTTTGACTTTCATTTAAATTAAAAAGCTTTTTTTTTAATGTGTTTGACTTTCATTTGATTTAAAAGGCTTTGTTTGAATGTGTTTGACTTTCATTTGATTCAATTAGCTTTGTAGAATGTATTTAACTTTTATTTTATTTAATTAGCTTTGTTTAAATTTATTTGACTCTCATTTGATTCAAATAGCTTTGTTGAATGTATTTGACTCTCATTTGATTCAATTAGCTTTGTTTGAATGTGTTTGACTTTTATTTGATTCAATGAGCTTTGTAGAATGTATTTGACTTTCATTTGATTCAAAATCTTTGTTTGAATGTGTTTGACTTTCATTTGATTGAATTAGCTTTGTTTGAATGTATTTGACTTTAATTTAATTCAATTAGCTTTGTAGAATGTATTAGACTTTTATTAGATTTAATTAGCTTTGTTTTAATGTATTTGACTCTCATTTGATTCAAATAGCTTTGTTTGAATGTGTTTGACTTTCATTTGATTCAAATAGCTTTGTTTGAATGTGTTTGACTTTCATTTGATTCAATTAGATTTGTAGAATGTATTTGACATTCATTTAATTAAAATAGCTTTGTTTGAATGTGTTTGACTTTCATTTGATTCAATTAGCTTTGTTTGAATGTCTTTGACTTTCATTTGATTCAATTAGCTTTGTAGAATGTATTTGACTTTCATTTGATTCAAATAGCTTTGTTTGAATGTGTTTGACTTTCATTTGATTCAATTAGCTTTGTAGAATGTTTTTTTACTATCATTTGATTCAAATAGCTTTGTTTGAATGTGTTTTGAATTTCATTTAATTCAATTTGCTCTGTAGAATGCATTTCACTTTCATTTGATTTATATAGCTTTGTTTGAATGTATTTGACTTTCATTTGAATTAAAAAGCTTTTTTTGAATGTGTTTGACATTCATTTGATTAAAAAGGCTTTGTTTGAATGTGTTTGACTTTCATTTGATTCAATTAGCTTTGTAGAATGTATTTTACTTTTATTTGATTTAATTAGCTTTGTTTAAATTTATTTGACTCTCATTTGATTCAAATAGCTTTGTTTGAATGTGTTTGACTTTCATTTGATTCAATTAGCTTTGTAGAATGTATTTGACTTTCATTTGATTGAAATAGCTTTATTTGAATGTGTTTGACTTTCATTTGATTCAATTAGCTTTGTAGAATGTATTTGACTTTCATTTGATTCGAAATCTTTGTTTGAATGTGTTTGACTTTCATTTGATTCAATTAGCTTTGTTTGAATATGTTTGACTTTAATTTAATTCAATTAGCTTTGTAGAATGTATTTGACTTTTATTTGATTTAATTAGCTTTGTTTGAATGTATTTGACTCTCATTTGATTCAAATAGCTTTGTTCGAATGTGTTTGACTTTCATTTGACTCAAATAGCTTTATTTGATTGCGTTTGACTATCATATGATAAAATTAGCTTTGTAGAACGTATTTAACTTTCATTTGATTCAAATAGCTTTGTTTGAATGTGTTTGACTTTCATTTGATTCAATTAGCTTTGTAGAATGTATTTGACTTTCATTTGATCCAAATAACTTTGTTTGACTATGTTTGACTTTCATTTGTTTCAATTTGCTTTGTAAAATGTATTTGACTTTCATTCGATTCAAATAGCTTTGTTTGAATGTGTTTGACTTTCATTTGATACAATTACCTTTGTAGAATGTATTTGACTGTCATTTGATTCAAATAGCTTTGTTTGAATGTGTTTCACTTTCATTTGATTCAATTAGCTTAGTAGAATGTATTTGACTTTCATTTGATTCAAAATAGCTTTGTTTGAATGTGTTTGACTTTCATTTGTTTCAATTAGCTTTGTAGAATGTATTTGACATTCATTTTATTAAAATAGCTTTGTTTGAATGTGTTTGACTTTCATTTGATTCAATTAGCTTTGTTTGAATGTGTTTGACTTTCATTCGATTCAATTAGCTTTGTAAAATGTATTTGACTTTCATTTGATTCAAATAGCTTTGTTTGAATGTGTTTGATTTTCAATTGATTCAATTACCTTTGTAGAATGTGTTTGACTGTCATTTGATTCAAATAGCTTTGTTTGAATGTGTTTGAATTTCATTTAGATCAATTTGCTTTGTAGAATGCATTTCACTTTCATTTGATTTATATAGCTTTGTTTGAATGTGTTTGACTTTCATTTGATTTAAAAGGCTTTTTTTGAATGTGTTTGACTTTCATTTGATTTAAAAGGCTTTGTTTGAATGTGTTTGACTTTCATTTGATTCAATTAGGTTTGTAGAATGTATTTTACTTTTATTTGATTTAATTAGCTTTGTTTGAATTTATTTGACTCTCCTTTGATTCAAATAGCTTTGTTTGAATGTGTTTGACTTTTATTTGATTCAATTAGCTTTGTAGAATGTATTTGACTTTCATTTGATTCAAATAGCTTTATTTGAATGTGTTTGACTTTCATTTGATTCAATTAGCTTTGTAGAATGTATTTGACTTTCATTTGATTCTAAAT
The DNA here is from genome assembly GCF_001683475.1 of Chenopodium quinoa. Lineage (NCBI taxonomy): Eukaryota > Viridiplantae > Streptophyta > Magnoliopsida > Caryophyllales > Amaranthaceae > Chenopodium > Chenopodium quinoa. The sequence goes on from NW_018744740.1 coordinate 7,125, forward strand.
CTTTGTTTGAATGTGTTTGACTTTCATTTGATTCAATTAGCTTTTGTTTGAATGTGTTTGACTTTAATTTAATTCAATTAGCTTTGTAGAATGTATTAGACTTTTACTTGATTTAATTAGCTTTGTTTTAATGTATTTGACTCTCATTTGATTCAAATAGCAATGGTAGAATGTATTTGACTTTCATTTGATTAAAATAGCTTTGTTTGAATGTGCTTGACTTTCATTTGATTCAATTAGCTTTGTTTGAATGTGTTTGACTTTCATTTGATTCAATTAGCTGTGTAGAATGTATTTGACTTTCATTTGATTCAAATAGCTTTGTTTGAATGCGTTTAAATTTCATTTGAATCAATTAGCTTTGTAGAATACATTTCACTTTAATTTAATTTTAAAAACTTTGTTTAAATGTGTTTGACTTTCATTTGACTCAAATAGCTTTATTTGATTGCGTTTGACTTTCATATGATACAATTAGTTTTGTAGAACGTATTTGACTTTCATTTGATTCAAATAGCTTTGTTTGAATGTGTTTGACTTTCATTTGATTCAATTAGCTTTGTTTGAATGTCTTTGACTTTCATTTGATTCGATTAGCTTTGTTGAATGTATTTGACTTTCATTTGATTCAATTAGCTTTGTTTGAATGTCTTTGACTTTCATTTGATTCAATTAGCTTTGTTGAATGTATTTGACTTTCATTTGATTCAATTAGCTTTGTTTTGAATGTGTTTGACTTTCATTTGATTCAAATAGCTTTGTTTGAATGCGTTTGACTTTCATTTGATTCAATTAGCTTTGAAGAATACATTTCACTTTCATTTAATTTAAAAAACTTTGTTTGAATGTGTTTTACTTTCATTTGACTCAAATAGTTTTATTTGATTGTGTTTGACTTTCATTTGATACAATTAGTTTGTAGAACGTATTTGACTTTCATTTGATTCAAATAGCTTTATTTGAATGTGTTTGACTTTCATTTGATTCAATTAGTTTTGTTTGAATGTATTTCACTTTCATTTGATTCAATTAGCTTTGTAGAATGCATTTCTCTTTCATTTGATTCAAATAGCTTTGTTTGAATGTAATTGACTTTCATTTGATACAATTAGCTTTGTAGAATGTATTTGACTGTCATTTGATTCAAATAGCTTTGTTTGAATGTGTTTGAATTTCATTTATTTCAATTTGCTTTGTAGAATGCATTTCACTTTCATTTGATTTATATAGCTTTGTTTGAATGTGTTTGACTTTCATTTGATTCAATTAGCTTTGTAGAATGTATTTGACATTCATTTAATTTAAATAGATTTGTTTGAATGTGTTTGACTTTCATTTGATTCAATTAGCTTTGTTTGAATGTATTTGACATTCATTTTATTAAAATAGCTTTGTTTGAATGTGTTTGACTTTCATTTGATTCAATTAGCTTTGTTTGAATGTGTTTGACTTTCATTCGATTCAATTAGCTTTGTAGAATGTATTTGACTTTCATTTGATTCAAATAGCTTTGTTTGAATGTGTTTGACTTTCAATTGATTCAATTACCTTTGTAGAATGTGTTTGACTGTCATTTGATTCAAATAGCTTTGTTTGAATGTGTTTGAATTTCATTTAGATCAATTTGCTTTGTAGAATGCATTTCACTTTCATTTGATTTATATATCTTTGTTTAAATGTAATTGACTTTCATTTAAATTAAAAAGCTTTTTTTGAATGTGTTTGACTTTCATTTGATTTAAAAGGCTTTGTTTGAATGTGTTTGACTTTCATTTGATTCAATTAGCTTTGTAGAATGTAATTGACTTTCATTTGATTGAAATAGCTTTATTTGAATGTGTTTGACTTTCATTTGATTCAATTAGCTTTGTAGAATGTATTTGTCTTTCATTTGATTCAAAATCTTTGTTTGAATGTGTTTGACTTTCATTTGATTCAATTAGCTTTGTTTGAATGTGTTTGACTTTAATTTAATTTAATTAGCTTCGTAGAATGTATTAGACTTTTACTTGATTTAATTAGCTTTGTTTAAATTTATTTGACTCTCATTTGATTCAAATAGCTTTGTTGAATGTATTTGACTCTCATTTGATTCAATTAGCTATGTTTGAATGTGTTTGACTTTCATTTGACTCAAATAGCTTTTTTTTATTGCGTTTGACTTTCATTTGATTCAATGAGCTTTGTAGAATGTATTTGACTTTCATTTGATTTGAAATCTTTGTTTGAATGTCTTTGACTTTCATTTGATTCAATTAGCTTTGTTTGAATGTGTTTGACTTTAATTTAATTCAATTAGCTTTGTAGAATGTATTAGACTTTTATTTGATTTAATTAGCTTTGTTTTAATGTATTTGACTCTCATTTGATTCAAATAGCTTTGTTTGAATGTGTTTGACTTTCATTTGATTCAATATAGCTTTGTTTGAATGTGTTTGACTTTCATTTGATTCAATTAGCTTTGTAGAATGTATTTGACATTCATTTAATTAAAATAGCTTTGTTTGAATGTGTTTGACTTTCATTTGATTCAATTAGCTTTGTTTGAATGTCTTTGACTTTCATTTGATTCAATTAGCTTTGTTTGAATGTCTTTGACTTTCATTTGATTCAATTAGCTTTGTAGAATGTATTTGACTTTCATTTGATTCAATTAGCTTTGTTTGAATGTGTTTGACTTTCATTTGATTCAATTTGCTTTGTAGAATGTATTTTACTTTTATTTGATTATATTAGCTTTGTTTAAATTTATTTGACTCTCATTTGATTCAAATAGCTTTGTTTGAATGTGTTTGACTTTCATTTGATTCAATTAGCTTTGTAGAATGTATTTGACTTTCATTTGATTGAAATAGCTTTATTTGAATGTGTTTGACTTTCATTTGATTCAATTTGCTTTGTAGAATGTATTTGACTTTCATTTGATTCGAAATCTTTGTTTGAATGTGTTTGACTTTCATTTGATTCAATTAGCTTTGTTTGAATGTGTGTGACTTTAATTTAATTCAATTAGCTTTTGTAGAATGTATTAGACTTTTATTTGATTTAATTAGCTTTGTTTTAATGTATTTGACTCTCATTTGATTCAAATAGCTTTGTTTGAATGTGTTTGACTTTCGTTTGATTCAATTAGCTTAGTAGAATGTATTTGACTTTCATTTGATTCAAATAGCTTTGTTTGAATGTGTTTGACTTTCATTTGTTTCAATTAGCTTTGTAGTATGTATTTGACTTTCACTTGATTCGAAAGCTTTATTTGAATGTGTTTGACTTTCTTTAAATTCAATTAGCTTGTTTTGAATGTGTTTGACTTTAATTTAATTCAATTAGCTTTCTAGAATGTATTTGACTTCCATTTGATTCAATTAGCTTTGTTTGAATGTATTTGATTTTTATATGATTCAATTAGCTTTGTAGAATGTATTTAACTTTTATTTGATTTAATTAGCTTTGTTTGAATGTGTTTGACTTTCATTTGATTCAATTAGCTTTGTAGAATGTATTTGACTTTCATTTGATTCAAATAGCTTTATTTGAATGTGTTTGACTTTCATTTGATTCAATTAGCTTTGTTGAATGTATTTGACTTTCATTTGATTCAAATAGCTTTGTTTGAATGTGTTTCACTTTCATTTGATTCAATTAGCTTAGTAGATTGTATTTGACTTTCATTTGATTCAAATAGCTTTGTTTGAATGTGTTTGACTTTCATTTGTTTCAATTAGCTTTGTAGAATGTATTTGACTTTCATTTGATTCAAATAGCTTTGTTTGAATGTGTTTCACTTTCATTTGATTCAATTAGCTTAGTAGATTGTATTTGACTTTCATTTGATTCAAATAGCTTTATTTGAATGTGTTTGACTTTCATTTGATTCAATTAGCTTTGTTGAATGTATTTGACTTTCATTTGATTCAAATAGCTTTGTTTGAATGTGTTTCACTTTCATTTGATTCAATTAGCTTAGTAGATTGTATTTGACTTTCATTTGATTCAAATAGCTTTGTTTGAATGTGTTTGACTTTCATTCGATTCAATTAGCTTTGTAGAATGTATATGACTTTCATTTGATTCAAATAGCTTTGTTTGAATGTGTTTGATTTTCAATTGATTCAATTACCTTTGTAGAATGTGTTTGACTGTCATTTGATTAAAATAGCTTTGTTTGAATGTGTTTGAATTTCATTTAGATCAATTTGCTTTGTAGAATGCATTTCACTTTCATTTGATTTATATAGCTTTGTTTGAATGTGTTTGACTTTCATTTAAATTAAAAAGCTTTTTTTGAATGTGTTTGACTTTCATTTGATTTAAAAGGCTTTGTTTGAATGTGTTTGACTTTCATTTGATTCAATTAGCTTTGTAGAATGTATTTTACTTTTTTTTTTATTTAATTAGCTTTGTTTGAATTTATTTGACTCTCCTTTGATTCACATAGCTTTGTTTGAATGTGTTTGACTTTCCTTTCATTCAATTAGCTTTGTAGAATGTCATTGACTTTCATTTGATTGAAATAGCTTTATTTGAATGTGTTTGACTTTCATTTGATTCAATTAGCTTTGTAGAATGTATTTGACTTTCATTTGATTCAATTAGCTTTGTTTGAATGTGTTTTGACTTTAATTTAATTCAATTAGCTTCGTAGAATGTATTAGACTTTTACTTGATTTAATTAGCTTTGTTTTAATGTATTTGACTCTCATTTGATTCAAATAGCATTGGTAGAATGTATTTGACTTTTATTTGATTAAAATAGCTTTGTTTGAATGTGCTTGACTTTCATTTGATTCAATTAGCTTTGTTTGAATATGTTTGACTTTCATTTGATTCAATTAGCTTTGTAGAATGTATTTGACTCTCATTTGATTCAAATAGCTTTGTTTGAATGCGTTTAACTTTCATTTGATTCAATTAGCTTTGATGAATGTATTTGACTTTCATTTGAATCAAATAACTTTGTTTGAATGTGTTTGACTTTAATTTGACTCAAATAGCTTTATTTGATTGCGTTTGACTTTCATTTGATACAATTAGCTATGTAGAACGTATTTGACTTTCATTTGATTCAAATAGCTTTGTTTGAATGTGTTTGACTTTCATTTGATTCAATTAGCTTTGTAGAATGTATTTGACTTTCATTTGAGTCAAATAACTTTGTTTGACTGTGTTTGACTTTCATTTGTTTCAATTTGCTTTGTAGAATGTATTTGACTTTCATTTTCTTCAAATCGCTTTGTTTGAATGTGTTTGACTTTCATTTGATTCAATTAGCTTTGTAGAATGTATTTGACATTCATTTAATTAAAATAGCTTTGTTTGAATGTGTTTGACTTTCATTTGATTCAATTAGCTTTGTTTGAATGTCTTTGACTTTCATTTGATTCAATTAGCTTTGTTTGAATGTCTTTGACTTTTATTTGATTCAAATAGCTTTGTTTGAATGTGTTTGACTTTCATTTGATTCAAATAGCTTTGTTTGAATGTGTTTGACTTTCATTTGATTCAATTAGCTTTGTAGAATGTATTTTACTGTCATTTGATTCAAATAGCTTTGTTTGAATGTGTTTGAATTTCATTTAATTCAATTTTCTTTGTAGAATGCATTTCACTTTCATTTGATTTAGATAGCTTTGTTTGAATGTGTTTGACTTTTATTTGATTCAATTAGCTTTGTTGAATGAATTTGACTTTCATTTGATTCAATTAGCTTTGTTTGAATGTGTTTGACTTTCATTTGATTCAATTAGCTTTGTAGAATGTATTTGACTCTCATTTGATTCAAATTGCTTTGTTTGAGGGCGTTTAACTTTCATTTGATTCAATTATCTTTGTAGAATGCATTTCACTTTCATTTGATTTAAATAACTTTGTTTGAATGCGTTTGACTTTCATTTGATTCAAATAGCTTTATTTGAATGTGTTTGACTTTCATTTGATTCAATTAGCTTTTGTAGAATGTATTTGACTTTCATTTAATTCGAAATCTTTGTTTGAATGTGTTTGACTTTCATTTGATTTAATTAGCATTGTTTGAATGTGTTTGACTTTAATTTAATTCAATTAGCTTTGTAGAATGTATTAGACTTTTATTTGATTTAATTAGGTTTGTTTTAATGTATTTGACTCTCATTTGATTCAAATAGCATTGGTAGAATGTATTTGACTTTTATTTGATTAAAATAGCTTTGTTTGAATGTGCTTGACTTTCATTTGATTCAATTAGCTTTGTTTGAATATGTTTGACTTTCATTTGATTCAATTAGCTTTGTAGAATGTATTTGACTCTCATTTGATTCAAATAGCTTTGTTTGAATGCGTTTAACTTTCATTTGATTCAATTAGCTTTGATGAATGTATTTGACTTTCATTTGAATCAAATAACTTTGTTTGAATGTGTTTGACTTTAATTTGACTCAAATAGCTTTATTTGATTGCGTTTGACTTTCATTTGATACAATTAGCTATGTAGAACGTATTTGACTTTCATTTGATTCAATTAGCTTTGTAGAATGTATTTGACTTTCATTTGAGTCAAATAACTTTGTTTGACTGTGTTTGACTTTCATTTGTTTCAATTTGCTTTGTAGAATGTATTTGACTTTCATTTTCTTCAAATCGCTTTGTTTGAATGTGTTTTGACTTTCATTTGATTCAATTAGCTTTGTAGAATGTATTTGACATTCATTTAATTAAAATAGCTTTGTTTTGAATGTGTTTGACTTTCATTTGATTCAATTAGCTTTGTTTGAATGTCTTTGACTTTCATTTGATTCAATTAGCTTTGTTTGAATGTCTTTGGCTTTTATTTGATTCAAATAGCTTTGTTTGAATGTGTTTGACTTTCATTTGATTCAAATAGCTTTGTTTGAATGTGTTTGACTTTCATTTGATTCAAATTAGCTTTGTAGAATGTATTTTACTGTCATTTGATTCAAATAGCTTTGTTTGAATGTGTTTGAATTTCATTTAATTTCAATTTTCTTTGTAGAATGCATTTCACTTTCATTTGATTTAGATAGCTTTGTTTGAATGTGTTTGACTTTTATTTGATTCAATTAGCTTTGTTGAATGAATTTTGACTTTCATTTGATTCAATTAGCTTTGTTTGAATGTGTTTGACTTTCATTTGATTCAATTAGCTTTGTAGAATGTATTTGACTCTCATTTGATTCAAATTGCTTTGTTTGAGGGCGTTTAACTTTCATTTGATTCAATTATCTTTGTAGAATGCATTTCACTTTCATTTGATTTAAATAACTTTGTTTGAATGCGTTTGACTTTCATTTGATTCAAATAGCTTTATTTGAATGTGTTTGACTTTCATTTGATTCAATTAAGCTTTGTAGAATGTAATTTGACTTTCATTTAATTCGAAATCTTTGTTTGAATGTGTTTGACTTTCATTTGATTTAATTAGCATTGTTTGAATGTGTTTGACTTTAATTTAATTCAATTAGCTTTGTAGAATGTATTAGGACTTTTATTTGATTTAATTAGGTTTGTTTTTAATGTATTTGACTCTCATTTGATTCAAATAGCTTTGTTTGAATGTGTTTGACTTTCATTTTGATTCAAATAGCTTTGTTTGAATGTGCTTGACTTTCATTTGATTCAATTAGCTTTGTTTGAATGTGTTTGACTTTTATTTGATTCAAATAGCTTTGTAGAATGCATTTCATTTTCATTTGATTCAAATAGCTTTGTTTGAATGTCTTTGACTTTCATTTGATTCAATTAGCTTTGTAGAATGTATTTGACTGTCATTTGATTCAAATAGCTTTGTTTGAATGTGTTTCACTTTCATTTGATTCAATTAGCTTAGTAGAATGTATTTGACTTTCATTTTCTTCAAATAGGTTTTTGTTTGAATGTGTTTGACTTTCATTTGATTCAATTAGGTTTGTAGAATGTATTTGACATTCATTTAATTAAAAGCTTTGTTTGAATGTGTTTGACTTTCATTTGATTCAATTAGCTTTGTTTGAATGTCTTTGACTTTCATTTGATTCAATTAGCTTTGTTTGAATGTCATTGACTTGCTTTGATTCAATTAGCTTTGTAGAATGTATTTGACTTTCATTTGATTCAAATAGCTTTGTAGAATGTATTTTACTGTCATTTGATTCAAATAGCTTGTTTTTGAATTTGTTTGAATTTCATTTAATTCGATTTGCTTTGTAGAATGCATTTCACTTTTATTTGATTTATATAGCTTGTTTGAATGTTTTGACTTTCATTTAAATTAAAAAGCTTTTTTTGAATGTGTTTGACTTTCATTTGATTTAAACGGCTTTGTTTGAATGTGTTTGACTTTCATTTGATTCAATTAGCTTTGTAGAATGTATTTTACTTTTATTTGATTTAATTAGCTTTGTTTAAATTTATTTGACTCTCATTTGATTCAAATAGCTTTGTTTGAATGTGTTTGACTTTCATTTGATTCAATTAGCTTTGTAGAATGTATTTGACTTTCATTTGATTGAAATAGCTTTATTTGAATGTGTTTGACTTTCATTTGATTCAATTAGCTTTGTAGAATGTATTTGACTTTCATTTGATTCAAAATCTTTGTTTGAATGTGTTTGACTTTCATTTGATTCAATTAGCTTTGTTTGAATGTGTTTGACTTTAATTTTAATTCAATTAGCTTCGTAGAATGTATTAGACTTTTACTTGATTTAATTAGCTTTGGTTGAATGTATTTGACTCTCATTTGATTCAAATAGCATTGGTAGAATGTATTTGACTTTCATTTGATTAAAATAGCTTTGTTTGAATGTTTTTTCATTTGATTCAATTTTTGTTTGAATGTGTTTGACTTTCATTTGATTCAATTAGCTTTGTAGAATGTATTTGACTCTCATTTTGATTCAAATAGCTTTGTTTGAATGTGTTTAACTTTCATTTGATTCAATTAGCTTTGTAGAATGTATTTGACTTTCATTTGAATCAAATAACTTTGTTTGAATGTGTTTGACTTTAATTTGACTCAAATAGCTTTATTTGATTGCATTTGACTTTCATTTGATATAATTAGCTTTGTTTGAATGTGTTTGACTTTCATTTGATTCAATAGCTTTGTTTTGAATGTGTTTGACTTTCATTTGATTCAATTAGCTTTGTAGAATGTATTTTACTGTCATTTGATTCAAATAGCTTTGTTTGAATGTGTTTGAATTTCATTTAATTCAATTTTCTTTGTAGAATGCATTTCACTTTCATTTGATTTATATAGCTTTGTTTGAATGTGTTTGACTTTTATTTGATTCAATTAGCTTTGTTGAATGAATTTGACTTTCATTTGATTCAATTAGCTTTGTTTGAATGGGTTTGACTTTCATTTGATTCAATTAGCTTTGTAGAATGTATTTGACTGTC